>NW_023596576.1:42639686-42731319 GCF_011947565.3 Pollicipes pollicipes | reverse complement strand
ACCCTAACGTGTGAAATCTGCCTGTTTTATGCGTTGTTTCCGGGCTCACATATTTCACAGCGTAAAGATAAAGTCTTTAGCCAACTGGGCATACCATATGAATCAGGGACTATGACCGAATTTGCTACTGACGCAGCTAACAGCGATGTTCCGGTAGGCGCAGTTAATTTAGATCGCACATGCCCGTCACGAGCCCGTCGACACTCGCTGTGGTGTTTGGAGGCTGGGGCTGAGCCGAGATGCCGACTACTGACGGCTGGCGGGCAGAAGGCCAACGAAGCGGCAGGCGTTTACCGCAGCCACGTTTCCCGCGGCCCCCAGCGCCGATGGCAGGTGACCATACGGCTTCGGAAATACAGAACCCGTTTTGATTGGCACATCCTCGGAGGAACGGCGTTTGACTTCCTGTGAGTCGTTTTGTTTTACAAAATCGTTGTATGGGCCTTCGACTCGATTTATACGGTGTGCACATATATCCCAACCGGAATAACCGCAACCATCCGGTTATTCATTGACGCATGCAGATTCGTACATAACCAGCGTCACTTCCCCTGGTGACAACTGGTCCAGAGACAGTCGTTTGTAGCGGGACTTGAAGCCCCAGTCGTACCATTCGGAAGATGAGTGTGCTAGACCCACTGCATCTGGTTTCCGCACCGTGCCCAAATCACGAGTATTTGGAATATTAGGAGCAACACGACGCGATACGATGGTGATGAGACAACGCATTGCTATTCGTCGGATAATGTCGCATAAGAATTTAAGGAGCTTGTGTTGCAAAATCTTTTTGTACCTAGCTTCTGCACTTGGCAGTAAAGCAGGGTCCACTTAGTGATTCACCATTTATTAAGCGGTTTTGTAGATCAGGCGGCGAATCCAACGTTTCAAACAAACTTTGAAGCAGTTGTAACGCATCAGAGACAAAACAGCGACCTACGGTGTAAACCGTGGACAACATCGCCTAACCGGGAAGATGTTGATTCCATAACTTGTGTGTTCACTTTGGACGCGACTTAGCATTACCCGGAAAGCCGGCTATTGTATTGCAGAAAGGCACTTGGAAACTGTGTGAATAACAAAACGCAGGTTCAAGCACGAGCCTCATCAAAACTACTGTAAGAGGCTAAGGGTGTAGCCAATATTTCCCACAATTAAGATAAATACTCAACTGTCGAAGGGGTGATCTATATGCCAAGGTCATCCCGGTAAAAGTTGATCCTTGCACTTTAGTGTCGACGATGGGGAGTAATCATCTTCTCGTTTCAAACCACACGTTGCGGGTTTTAAGTGTGATTGAAGTGCTCTTCGGCCCAAGCTCCTGTGAGCTGATCGCCTCCGAAGCAGCTGCCGTTCGCTCCCGGTGGTCAGTTTTCCTCTAGCATGAGGCGCCATTCATCGCATAGGGTCATCTTGATCTTACACCATGTGGTGTGATGTGTCCGCGTCTGGGCCAGGGTCGTGGTCTGGTTTAAACCCGTCTGGGTCAGGGTCGTCCTGGTCTGGTCTATAGCGCCTGGGGTCAGGGTCGTCCTGGTCTGGTCTATACCGTCTGGGTCTGAGTCGTTTGGATCTTGTCTATAGCGTCTGGGTCAGGGACGTCCTGGTCCGGTCTATAGCGTCTGGGCCAGGGTCGTCCTGGTCTGGTCTGTAGCGTCTGCGTCTAGATCGTCTGGGTCTGGTGTGTAGCGTCTGCATATATAGCGTCTTTAGCGTCTGGGTCTGAATTTCAGACGCTACAGAGCATTTTTTGGCGCACTCCTGACGCCGATCTTGTCAGAGCTCGAGCAGATGGTACATGCTGATTATGCCCGTCGTCTTTGTCAGTCACCTGAGGATATTCAGGTTCAGATGACTAACTGTTGACTTCACGTTTGGCGCCTCTGCTGCTGACGCCGCTCCTGCTGACGCCGCTCCTGCTGGCGCCGCCCTCTGACGCCGGTCCCCCTGATGCTGCTCCTACTGACGCCACTCCATCTGACGCCACTCTTCCTGGCACCGCTCCTACTGACGCCGCTCCTACTGACACCGTCCCCCCCCCACCACCCCGACGCTTCCTCAGACGCAGCTCCTCTGACGCGTCCCCCCCCCCCCTGACGCCGCTGCTCCCTCCACAGAGGGTCGCCGCGCCCGCGATGGAAGCGTTACCGCTGCAACCACTCGCTTGGCTACCATCCGATGGGCAGCACGTCGGAGCCGCCCTCCTGTACCAGCTGGCAGGCCGTGCACCGCAAGCTCTTTCCAGGTGGCCAACCTCTTCTACCTGGCCGCCTTCGTGATCCCGCACCACATTCCGGCCTGAGCGCGGCGGCCATGCGCGCGCTGCTGTGCGCCAGCCTGGTGTTGCTGGCCGCCTGGGCCGGGCTGGGAGATCTGCGCCCCGGACGCGCTCGCCTGGAGTCTGACGCTCCTCGCCGTCACGTGCTGCACATCGCTACGCCGGCTGGCTGGAGCGGCCCTCGCGCGTGCCGCTGCACCTCAAGGAGCTGCACCGCAAGCTGTTCCTGCCGCTGCGCGTGGATAACCGCGACTTTCCGGTGGTCTAACGCGCGGTGCGGAGGCGCACCGCTGGCGGCGGCCGACGCGTACGCCGTGCAGGACGTCACGCCACGTCCGGCCGGCTCTCTGTGCTGCTCACAGGGAATGTGAGTGCGACCCGAGGGGGGGGGGGGTCCGGCATGGGAGAGGCACCCTCGGTAGGGTCAGGTGGAATATGACAGGCTTGTGAGAAGTCGAGAGTCGGGCTGGGGGGGGGAGGGGCTGGAAGAGAGAGGTCTGAGAGACCAGGCTTGACCATGCTCAACTGCTGGGAGACGGTGGAGTTAGTGTGGCAAGATCTGTGCGTATATCGTCTGCGCTTTGGTTTTGATTGTTCTAATTGATCTGATGTGCCAACACGGGCTAGGTAGTCGTTCGCCGTCGTCAATAAGGCCATGCCTGTCTCATATACGGGTGAAGTGGGCCATGTGCTCTGTATATGGTTTTGATCTTATTATTTGTCCTACGTCCAGTCAAGAATTCGGAGATTCAGTCCATAATGTCACGATAAACATTGCCAGACATCTCTAACTCTGTGCGGAAGTCATCAGCGCATATGGCGCAACTAGAAAAAGAGTGATGAGCCACCTTCATGAGAGCCTGCAAAGGAACAGCCTCCCATAGGCTTCATGAAGCCAAAGCCCACCGGCGTCAGGCAGTGTAGATTAAATCATTGGCAACAACAGGCATACCATAAAGGGAGGGCTGCCAGAAGCCGTTGGGAAAGTCGATATGATTTACAATATCAGAACCGTCTTCAGAACACACACCCCATTACGGCGAACCCTCAGCTAAGTCAGACCGCCGACCTCAGCGGAACAAGGAACTGCATATAGGGCATCTCTCAACTGAATACCCGAGAATGTGTGCGAAGCCCTTCAAATTGTAACACCTACCACCATCTACACCACCATCATCTAATCCATGCCGACCCTAAGACTTATGACGGATTCTCTTCGATCAGCTCCAGCTCAGAGGATGGCATCAGCGGGGTGTTGGGAGGGGGGGGGGGCACCGTGCTGTGAACCTCACGCTGTGTCAGCCGAGGTTCTCCGGCAGTATGTCCCGTGCATGCTCTGCAGATAAATGCACCATTTATCTCGGTGACCGGTCCCAAAGGCATGATCTCACCCGAGGTCACCAGATTACTTCCCTGTTTACGACCACGAGAAATCGGGTCAACTTTATGTATAGCCGAGCGCTAGGGGCGTGGGGTGCCGAAGAAGCGCGAGATCAAAGCTGCTCCCAAAGAGCGCCGAAAACTGAAAGCCTCTGTCATTCACGACACAGATGTGTTACCAACAGTACAAAACCTGAGAGATCTGGCTGGAAAATAATTATGCAATCATCTACAACCACCGTGCTTCTTACGATGGTAAGAACTTACCGTACTTCTTACGATGATAAGAAGCACGGTGGTTAAAGTGAAGCATTTCTTGCTTCTTACGGCGTAAGCATGGCTGCACGTTGCCCTGGCGCTGTTCGTGCTTGCAGGCTGGAGGTGCTGTGTGACGGCATCCACCTGCACTACGTCATTCCCAACCAGTTTATCGACTCCCCGGAGTGGGAGTCGGAGCGGGTGTTCGGCGGCCCGACCAACGCCGGCCTCGTCTCCAGCGTCAGTCCGCGGCTCGACCCGGACGACGTGTACCAGGTCAGCGGCCAAATCACCGGCCGGCCCCGCGCGAGGCGGCGCCAGCCCCGTCAGATTGGCGGTGTGTGTGTGTGAAGCAGGGTGATCACTCATATCACCAAGTGATCTTTCAGACGGGCACGAGGGTCTAAGCCGCGAGCTTCGCGAGTCGGCCTGGTATTATTTCAATTCTCGGTTTGACTGAGCTGGTAATTTTCAGCCTTAATGACGGTAGTAAAGCAGCACTCGACGTCAACAGCAGGCTCGTCGCGCCGTGAGATTGGCGTCAGACGCGCCGCTTGTGCGGGCGCGCCGCCCAGTGTTCCCGCCAATCAGGGCCGATCAGGTCGGTCGGGCCACGCAAATGAGTGTCGGCGGCTCTGAGCGGCCCCGTCTGTCGGCGGCGGCGCCCGACACATCGATCCCGGCTTCCCTCGGGCACGTCTGAGGTGCGGCCGGCCGGACGGCACGGTCCGGCCGGCCGGGGCTGACGCAAACAGCGACGCGCCGACGCCCCCCCCCCCCCCCCCCCCCCCTGGCGCCGCGCCGCCTCTGCCCCCAGCGGCAAGCGCCGGATCTCGCAGGATATGGACGTGATTTGACTAAGTGGTCACGATGCCGACAAGCGCGGATCTGCGTCACTGCTGCGACGTGTGCGACATACTTGCCAGCCCAAAACTGTCACTGATACCATGGTGTGTTGCTTGCCGAAACCACGACTGAGTGTGGTAACATGAAAGGTTGGGTTTTAGCTACCAAGCTTGCAAATGATTACCCAGGCCGGCTTTGATGAATACTTTTTACCAGATTTGGCCGTTGACTTGATAACGATCCGCTTTTTTGTCGGATTTGTTTCCCGACCGGCTTCATCACACGAAGATTTGGCAACCCGTGTTATGTATACACATGATGTGGATATGGTATAGATGTGTGTATGTATTTACAGCTGACATATTTGCCCAAAGCGAAGCTAAAATTCGCTTTGTCAACTTTCAACATTTAACAGGCTGTACTCTGGCCAACTAACCGTTCCGGACGTAACAAAACCAATTATCCGGAGCAGAGACGGCGAATGGTTCCGGCCCATTCACTCGACGCCCCAGCTGCTCAGCGTGTGTTGCTCCTGCCAGCCGTGGCATGTCCGCCGTGACGTTCACAACTGGCCATCCCGTTCCGTTAAACACTGATGCGCGGTGTTTGTGGCGGTGCCCGCGGCTGCCCACCGACACTAATTCGCGATGGTGGCGCCCGCCCCAGCGGCCTCTCCCCATGTCGGCGTGGCCCGGGGACTATTTCTGGGTGGCGGCCTGGCCCCGTACCACTGTGTGCCTCGTATGTGTCATGTCCTGGCACAAACAGAAGCATCTGCGAAATGTCGGCAACAGTTTTTCTAAGAAGAGCAACCAGATGACGGCGACGTTGTGTTTGCAGGTTTCTATTACTGCTGTGGAGGACTCGACGTACCTGACGTGGAGTTCAACGTCGCTCTTGCTTATCATGAAGAATAATTGTTTTCTTAATGCTGTGATACGCAACCTCGTTGGTAAGCATTGCTTTTACGGCTGCAAAAGCAGAGAGGGGTTTAAGCCGAAAATTCAGGGCCGTGACGAGACGTGACGTAGGCGACGTGACGTGACGTGACGTGACGTGACATCGATCCGTTAAAAACTGCCTGCAGTGTCCACTTTCACCCTTGCCAAACAGCTGGCTTCAGCATTCAGTATGCCCACAATTACTGAACCAATGGTCTCAGAGCACTCAAAAGTTCCACCACAGTTAGGAGGCCATCAGGGCTTGCAAAGTTTAATATCGCATCCAAGTGATGCAGTTCTATCGAAAAGATTCACTCCGGCTGCCTTCTCATCCGATAACCGTGTGGTGGTGTGCAGTCTTGACTCGTCTGTGTCGTTATTTTGTCAGTAGCTCGCTGGTGGTGTGCGGTCTCGACTCCCCAGGGTGTACAGTCTTGACCCGTCTGTGTCGTTGTTTTGTCAGTACCTCGCTGGTGGTGTGCGGTCTCGACTCCTCAGCGTGTGCAGTCTTGGCCCAAATGCGTCGTTGCTTTGTATATACCTCGCTGGTGGTGTGCGGTCTCGACTCCTCAGTGTGTACAGTCTTGACCCATCTATGTCGTTGTTCTGTCGGTACCTCGCTGGCAGTGTGCGGTTACCACTCCTCAGCGTGTGCAGCCTTGACCCGCCTGCGTCGTTGTTACGTCAGTAGCTCGCTGGCGGTGTGCGGTCTCGACTCCTCAGGGTGTGCGGTCTTGACCCACCTGCGTCGTTGTTTTGTTAGTACCTCGTTGGCGGTGTTCGGTCTCAACCCCTCAGGGCGTGCGGTCTTGACCCGCCTGCGTCGTTGTTTTGTCAGTAGCTCGCCGGCGGTGTGCGGTCCCGACTCCCCAACTGGATTGTAAGACGTCTCCTCCCCGGCCTGCCACGCTCTTCCTGGAAGGCGACCGGCAAAAACAGTCGGAAAGCAGACCTGTCCAGATTCGGACAGCGTCCGCGCCGCTCCAGAACCCATGTGGGCTTAACAAGGCCAATTATCGGGAGCAAAAGTAACAAATGGCTCCAACTTCTTCTCTGAAAAGTCCAGGTTGTCCGCGTTCGTTGTTCCTGTCAGCCGTGACATGTGTGACGCAACACTCGCACGACCGTCTCCGTCCAGTTGTATACCGATATGTAGTGTTTATCGTAGTGCCTGCTTCTCACCACCCTATGTTAATCCCCGATGTGTGCGCCTGCCCGCGTGTTATCCCCCGCGATGTTGTTCCGTCCCCCTCCCAGCAAGGGCTTTCGTCTCGTGCTGCCCTCCCCTCTCCTCCGCGCCGCGGCGTCTGAGCGGGCGCCCGGTCCGCCAGGTAAAGACATCTCGCAGAAGCTGTACCGGGTCACCGAGCGGATGGGCGGCGGCCGGCACAAGGAGGACGGCGGCTGCCGCTCGGGCGGCCCCTTCAGCCCGCTGGCGCTCCGCTCACAGAGCGTGGACCGCGTGCACACCGGCACCAAGGGTCTGGTGCGCTCCCAGGTGTGGCTGGGCGGCGGCAGCAGGCGCAGCTCGCACGGCGTCGGCATCGAGACGGCCGGTGAGTGGCCGCCTCTGGTTCCGAGACGGATGATGAGTGGCAGCCTCTGGCTCCGAGACGGCCAGTGAGTGGCAGCCTTTTGGCTCCGAGACGGACGGTGAGTGGCAGCCTCTGACACCGACACAGCCGGTTGGTGGCCGGCTCTGGCTCCGAGACGGACCGTGAGTGGACAGCTCTGGCTCCGAGACGGACCGTGAGTGGCTGCCTCTAGCTCCGAGACTGACGATGAGTGTCCAGCTCTGGCTCCGAGACGGCCGGTGAGGGTCGCTTAGTCACTAACTGTGCACGTGACCTGTAGGAACCACAGCGCATCCAGCCGCTGCTCGTTTCATATATCTCGAAGCATGCTGTTTAGTACTTCTCTGGCTGGTACATCAGCTAGTTGGTTGAACTGTGTACGCGCCGAAAGTATCGGCCTGAGCTCAACATGCTACATGTGCGACAAGCATTACCACCAACCTCTCAATAACATTTTCAGCCAGATTTCTTTTACTGCAGGACTCGCCTGGCTCCGGACAGGCGTTATGCGGCCCTTTGATTGCCGCAGCGGTTGCAGGCCTTCGTGATGGCTCCCTTACGAACGGTGGCTCATGACATTCTTGGGGAGATGGGGAGCGGCGAGACATTATTTTCCAAGCATCAAGGTTTGTACTCACGGACGCGGTAACCGGGGGAGGGGCGGTGGGACAGTTTGCCCCCCCCCACCCCCAGCTTGAAGATGGCGGGCGGTGTCCCCCAACTCGGAGGGATATGTGCAGGACCCATTCTGGTAGGTTTTGGGCCCATTCTGATATGTTAATGGCCCATTCTGAACTGCAAATGGATCAAGTAAGTCTGCAAAAGCCCATTCTGACTTGTTTAGGGTTAATTATTTGCTGTTAATGGTCCATTCTGAGCAAAATGGGGCAATACTGAGCATGCAGAGGGCTCATTATTGACTTCGCAGAGCCCATTTCGGCCCAGAGATCCATTCTGATCTGCAGACAGCCCATCATCGACTGTAGAGGGACCGCTCTGACCTGTAGAGGGTCTATTCTGGCTTTTAGAGGTCCCATTCTGATCCGAAAAGGGCCCATTTTGAGCTGTAGAGGGCCCATTACAACGTGTAGAGGGTCCAGTATTGGCAGCGGAGGGCTATTCTGTCTGTAAAGAGCTCAACCCGGCCTAACGAGGGCACATTCCGATCTGTAGAGGTCTCACTCGAACCTATAATACCTATTGGGTTTATTCTGATCAGGAGAGAGCTCTTTGTCAACTGTGCAGGGCCGACGGCCATTTTGATCCGTATTGGGGCCATTCTGACCCATTGATGGCCCATTTTTGCCTGTGAAAAGTCCATTCTGGTCTTATATGAAGCCCAATATCTAATATACGTATATATATATATATATATATATATATATATATATATATATATATATACCCAATATACGTGATTCATTTGACATTTTCGAGTTTCCCCCCCCCTCCACGGTTCAACTTAGCATAGTTCTCGCGCCCTTGTTTGTACTATCTTATTTATCTTACTGCTCTTTTGTGAATGTTTGTGGCTTTGGTTGAATGTTGACGAGCCGAGGCCCATATTTGGGGAGCTAAGGTCCCTTCAGAGACATGGAAACCTCGACCCATATTCCCCGTTGTGTTTTCTGCGGGCAGTCTGGTGGTTTTGGGGCCCTGAAATTCAGAATTGAGCTTCTTTACAGGTGTCTGTCATTTTGTGGACCGCCACATCCTTACCCCTGGAAATGTCAGCGCCCTGGTGACAGCAACACATTGAAAACTTACATCAGACGACAAAATCGTTGTGTGTCGTTGACTAGTGAAGCTTGCACCTAGTCAAGAGACCTCCGGGGTACTGGGAAAACGCACCGCACGTCTGTTAGCGGAACGACGCGTGGCATTTCTGCTTACTGTCGCAGGACGCTGGCCGCAGCCAGTCCCTGCCGTCAGCAGCGACGCGGATTGGTCGCCGTGATCGGCTGAGCTCAGATCGGCTCAGTCGTTTCACACCAATCAGGCTCGAAGAGGTGTTTAGGCTCAGCTAGCTGGGAGGGAAGTTTATTCTGTGACCTCCCAACCCTCCAGGCTATCGACCGCATCCACCCAATGCACCGAATAGCTGGTGATCTGATTGCAGGGTGTAACTAGCGAGCGCGTTTAGCTTGGTCTTTGGTTAGCGTTTCAGCCAGCACGGACTTGCACGTAATGAAACTCTTCAAGTATGTCGAATGGCATGTTTTATGTACGTTGCAATTATTTGTAAGGACACCGCGACTATGAGTTATCTATCTATCAAGGATTTAGGCGACTAGCACGCAGTGGTATATGAATATAGCATATTGGCCCAAATCATGACACCAAAAGCGTAACGATTTCAGGCTTGTCCCTCCTCTCTGCGGGATATATATATATATATATATATATATATATATATATATATCCCGTTGTATATACACATATATACATATATATATATATATAGACACATTTTTTGTTTTCCGGAGATGCGTTATCCTACTTGTAATTCTCGATATAAGGGTCACAATCTAGTCGGGAAATTCAGACATGTCGTGAACGATGGCTTTTCCAGCAGATACTACTGCTCGTTTCATATGTGTAGAGGCGTCGATGAAGGAATTCTACATGTTGATACACGTTGTTTTTCAAAACTCACATTTACGACAGGTACTTTCATTGATCGACTCTTGATGCATACATTGCTAGTCAGTAGTCCTGACCTCAGTGTCGCTCTACTATATGTTGTCTAGTTTCGAAACACATCCACCCTATACACACACTTATTCTAATATATAGTGTTTTGCTTTATTATTGAGCATCACTTCAACCCATAAAAAGTTGTTTCATGACTTAAATACTGCATTGTCACATTGCATATCCGCTGGCAAGTTCTGCTGTCTTCAGCACTCACGCTCAAATCGCTCGATTTATCAGCACCACCTTCCCCGTGTGTCAGCGATGACTTCTGCGCATGATCAAAGTGCATCACGTAGCCCGATCTTATTTTCTATAACATCACCGTTGAAACAAGCACCTTGCAATGTGTGCTGCGCAGTTAGGCCTTGGATGCAGAGGCTGGACCGTGGGCCAGCCTTGGCCTTGGCTGCAGAGGCTGGACCCTGGGGCCAGCCTTGAGAGCACCTGCGCCTGTCGCCAACTGACTGTGACCCTCGCACCCGTCTCTGCTCTGAGTCCCGTCTGTCTGCACCACTTGCAGTGGCCCCGGCGCACCGTCCCTACCATTTCCATTGAGCCTCGTGACCACACCGCCGGTGGGTGCTCTCCGACAGGTAACCGTGTCCCCAGCGACGCTGCACGACTGTCCCCAGCGGACGCTGCATGGGTGTCTCCGGCGAGGCTGCATGGGTGTCCCCGGTGCCGCTGCACGGTTGTCCCCCCCGCGTCGCTGCATGGGTGTCCTCTGAACTCCTCAGAAGAGCTTCATAGGTATTGTGTGAGTCCCATGTCGGTTTTGATGGCTTGTCTTGGTGAGCCCCCACACCGACGCCAACCTTTCTACGTAGAGACAGCAACATGGGTCTGTTGTTCATGGGCCAACATGTTCTGGAGACTCAAATCACGGCCCGGACAACGAGCCGTGATTTGCGTCTCGCCCGGAGAAAGAGCCGTAATTTGCGTCTCCACTCCCCCGGCAGACGTGACAAGCATTGACGCCAAAGGCAGTGTGCAGCATGATCGTGCTGTGTAGCATCATCATGCAGTGCTGCGCGCGCTCCTGATGCTGTCCTGCCACACCCCAGCAGTCCCTCTCTCCTTGACACCACTGGAATCCGCCTGGTGTGACGTTACTGGCGGTGTGATGTGACGTTTTTTAGCATGCGGGAATGTTTTGCTTGCCAGGACCTCCCGAACTCCGCTCAGTAACGGTGATGGCTTATCGCGCGCGACGCAATGAACGCGTCGTCAGCAGAATTAATTCATCAGCGGGTTTGCCCGGCGCCACGTTCACTCGTCGCCTCCTGTACCTGCGTATTGGTGTGCCGTTGAGACCGTTTCCGTTGTGTTAGCTAGTACGTGTGCACCCGCTGGCCCGCCGGCGGTCGCTTGGTCGTCGATCGACTCGTGCCTGCAGCTGCGGAGGTCAGTGGTGTGCCGCCCTCCAGGTGGCCGCGTGCTGTAATGGGAGCTTTAAAGCCGCGGTGTGCAATGTTTACGGTATCGATGACTCGTCGGACACGCGGTCAGTCTGCGGACTGCGCTGGTGCCCGCCTGCAGTGGATAAGCTGTCATTGCGTCCGACCCTGCCGTTTCGGTCGCCAGTTACAATGCTGGACCCAAACGGCTACACGTCAGTTATTAATGCCCGGCTCAGATGCCGTGCTCTACTGATATTACCAAACGTCTGATGTTTGCGTAGTCCGAATTAATGGCAATGTTCGTGTCCTATGGCTATATAATCCCCGTAGTCCCGCTCCTGTTGTGACCCGTGGTGCGTGCGGGCAGCAGCTGCAGAATGGCGTTCTAATCCTGAGGCCCATATGCCGTCACGTAACTAATTCATACCATCTTTATGAATGGCACACTGCTAATGGAATGTTTCCAGTACATTCCTTGCGTGTTTTTAATGTTTTGAATGGCAGAAAATGGGAGCAAAATTTACAGAATGTATCAACTGATTAAAGGAGTTGTCTGATATAGGGCCAGAGGGCATTCCAGCAGCAGAACGCCAGACTCTTGTGTTCAGACGACGTCACCTGCTCCAATCATCGGCAGCTTGCGGTTCGAGAGCAACTCCCCGCAGAGAAATCCGAGACGAGACTTGTTGCAGCCGCACCGTGCGTCTGCTCGCGGCTGGCAGGGATCTGACAGGATGTGTGACATATCCCTGTTAGCGAGCGCGACGCTTGCCAGTATGGGTAGGGCTCGAAGGAGGGCCGGGAAGAGTGGAAGGGCAGGGTAGAGTAGGAGGGCAGAGTTGACGCTGCCCGTTTCGATGCTGCCGTAGACAGCTGTGTTTTGCAAGTTCGGGTCAGAACAGCTGGCCGCGATGTGTGACAGCCCGTCAGAATACAAACGTCCCTGACATCTGCCATGCTTCGATATTTCCAGGGATGGCACATGGTCCCATAAGTCGTCCCCTCCCCTACCGTTGGTCTTGAGCGGTGTCTGATGAATAGTGCCCGCTAGTCTGTGTTTGGCACGCTCAGCTGGGTTCCACGAACCGCGCGGGGAGAATCTTTACAGCTTGATTGCCTCAAATGTCAAGCTTGAAATGCTTGATTTGCATTCATTGCGCTCAAGACAACATTGTAACTGTCACTGGTGCTTACATTCAAACACAGATAATGCGGCTGCATCATGACCTTGGTACGACCAAGCGCAGGTGACGAGCGCAGTTGTGCTACGGTAAAGTCGCCTTACTCTACAAAGGAGCGGTTCTTACCAAATGCTTCTTAGATAGCACGAGCCCCATTTCACGACCAGTAACGAATTTGGTGCGTAGCCTGCATTCGGGGTCCAAATTATGCAAAGCCGTGTGTGAATATTTCTGGGGTGAGCACAACAGCGGACGTGAATGGTTCCGACGGTAAACCAGTGTATCACTTATATGCGGGGAAAATAACCTAATGGCTTTCACCAGATATCAGTGGACCAAGTGGGAGAGATATGGGCCACGGTACGGTACGAACCCGTGTCGTAACCCTCCGCGTCACCAGTCGTTAATACCGATACGGCCAGGTATCTCAGGCCGCCATGTCGTTAAGCTAAGCAGGATTCGCACTGAATCCGTCAGTCAGCCGCTATGACAGCCCGTAATGGTCCGTGAAGCATCAAAGGAATTCCCTCGCCATGGAGTTGAGTCTGGCAGCTTTGGCGGATCCGCTACGCTTCCAAATTCGGGATGGCGACGGGTGCAACTGAGGGTCAGATGCACGAGGAGAACGACGCACTGCTGATATATGTGATTTCGCTTGATATATAAGAGTGTTGCTGTGCAACATTCCGTCCTTGGTGTGTGTGGTGTTGATGAGGGGGCTTTACTAGGGTTATTTAGTGTCCAATGCAGGATGGCAAGCATGGACCCAAACGGTGCACACTTGTGAACGTTCTCATTGCTAGGCGGTTGGATGATGGCGGGGACCTAGCGGGATTCATAACCACTAGGTCAGCGGCATGTGGAAGATCTTGGATGGCAACCTCCCACACAACTAGTTCAAGGTCTTTGCACGTTGGTAGGCACACAATAATTAGTCCGTTTTTCATTGAAACATTTTGAAAAAAAAAATTGATCTAGATTTCCCACATGAAGCGCCTCAACTAGCCATCAGGGTCTTACAGGACATATCATTAGTGAGAACGCTGCTGAAAGACACATTTCATCGTCTACAGTGCTTGGAGACGTACAAAAATACACGTAAAAAATAACCCTGATGACCGCCGCAATCGCTACCCCAACTATTATTATGACGTCAGTCATCAGCAGATGTCGGGTTTGAGCACAATTTGAATTTCCCGCGCGATGGAAGGCCGTTGCAATTCGCCGCCGTTTTTCGCAAATGTCTGTGTACATGTGTTTATCTTTTCAGTGCGTCGCACGCGCTTGAAAATCAGGTGATATCAGGAGCAAAGGTGTCACGTGTTAGACATACCCGACGGGTGCTCAAATTGGGTGCCAGTAGGGTTTACTCGCCGCAATGCAAAACATGCTCAGGCACAAATCTCTGCTGAAATCATTTTCAATATGCATTCACGAAGCATCAGCGAACCTGTAATCCATAACCCAACGCTTCTTGTCTACATATATGACGAAAAAAGGTCGTATGCTAGATATTCAAACATGCAACCTAAACTCCTTTCGCTTCTTTTGTTTGAATTACTGCACAGCATGACCACTCAGGAGGTAGGAGAAAAAAGCAAATAATGTATGTAGCAGCGGAAGATTCCGCAAACTATGAGGCACTGAGCAAAAGCATGCCGTGGGCAGGGTGTTATTTGGTGCGAACCGGTTTCTCAGTTCTCACCGGAAACCGCCCGTCGGTCCGCAATTCACGGAATGCTGATTCCAAGTTACGGACGACGGAGCCGGTGTAAATCCTGCTTCGGTGTGCGACTGAGCGGTATCGACACTGGAGTCCCAGCGACGCCAGTCGTACTGGGATGAAACATGGGACCGGGTGGCGTCGCAGCAGCAGGGGCGCATCCAGAGGGGGGGGGGGGGTGGAGACACGGAGCTATGGCCCCGTTTGGCCCCGAAGGGACCCATTGGCTCTAAGGGGGCCCATAGCCAGCCGAAAAGGTGCAGTTCTTTACAACAAAAAACAAAAACACAACAAATTGAACATCTCTGGATTTCCAGTCGACCAAGAACAGTTGCAAACGAAAGTGAAGGGTCGACGAGCAGTAAACAATCAAGCACCGATAAAGTTGTGAATTGGGCGTTTTAAGCCTCATTACGCTGTTTAGGGGCCTTATGCTGTTTCTGGGGGACCTATATGTACACTTGCGGGGCATTCTGATCGCTAAGGAGCCTTCCATGTTGCTATTGATTTCTTTGCATTTGTTTCGGGGGCCCTATGCTGTTGCTGGGCCCTTCCTGCTAGAGTACCAGAGCACGTAAATCAATCAATGGCCCTTTCATGTATTCTTTCCACTCACCAGAAGGCCCTGTGGACTATAGCCGGCTCTCCATATCTTAACCTGCCGGAGTACTCTCGGCTGCTCAGGGGCCCATTACGTGGGTCTCGGTTAACCTATTGATACACTTGCGATATGCTGAGGGGCCCTCTACATTGGTCTAGGGCGCTTCCAATTTTCTGTTACTTGCTTAGGGTTCT
Organism: Pollicipes pollicipes; assembly: GCF_011947565.3. NCBI lineage: Eukaryota > Metazoa > Arthropoda > Thecostraca > Pollicipedomorpha > Pollicipedidae > Pollicipes > Pollicipes pollicipes. Next base: position 42,716,249 of record NW_023596576.1, on the reverse strand, counting down.
ACGCCCTTGTCGAAGGCCTATCTGATAGTCTGCTTGGGCACACTCGGTCGTTCGGGGACCCTGCACACTGGGTCTTGGGTACTTCTTATCTAATTGGCCCTGGGGACCCACGCTCTTGTGGGGGCGTTTCTGATAATCTGCTCAGGTACATTCGATCGTTCGGAAGCCCTCTTCATTGGATCTTGGGTACGCCTTACTTGAACGGGGGCCCTACGCACTTCTCAGGGGCCCCCTCTGTTCGCTTCCTTGGCTACACTGGATTGTTCGGGGGGCCCTGCACATAGGGTCTTAGTGTTTGATTTCAGGGCCCTGCGCTCCTATTAGGGTCATCTGATAACCTACTCGGGTACGCTTCATCTTTTGAAGCCCCTCCGCACTCGGTTTTGGGTACTTCTTATTTGAATGGAGGACCTTACGCTTTTGTCGGGGCCCTTTCTGATAAGATGTTCGGGTCCATTCGATCATTGGGGGAACTCTACATCTGGTTTTGGGTACTTCCCATTTGAATGGAGGTCCCTCCACTCTTTTCGGGGCCCTATCTGTTAACCTGCTCTGGCGCACTCGATGAACTGGGCCGCTCTACATCATGTCGTGGGTATTTCATATCTTAACAGAAGGCTTTACGCTCTCGCTGGGAGCCCCATCTGTTAACCCACTCGGGCACTCTCAATGATTCGGGGGCCCTCCACATTGTGCCCTGGGTACTTCCTACCTATTAAGGTGCTCGGGCCGGTAGCGGATGCAGAGGGTGGCTAGAGGCATGGGACCATGCCCCATGGACCATGCCGAGGGAACCTAAACGTCCCCAAAGGGGCCCCATAACTGACCGAGCGGACACAGTTTTCTAACAATAAAACACAACAAAATTGGACGCCTTTGGGCTTTCAGGCGACCAAGAACAATTGCTAGTAAAGTAAAGAGGTCATAAGCAGAACATGTTAATTCTTCACTGGTTGAGAAGGTGCCCCTTTGGGGAAGATTTTTGGGCCCATTACGCTGTCTACAGGCAGTATACTATTGATTATCCTGGCCCTATATGTCCATTTGCTGGGTGAATCTGATCGCTAGAGAGCTTTCCGCGTTTCCCTTGATCTCTGCATTTTCTCAAAGGGCCTAACGCTGTCGTTGGGACGCTATCTACTTCCATGCCTGGGCACTCTTGGTCGATGCAGTTTTTCCTCCACGGATTCTTCCCATTCGCCCGAAAGGCTCCATATGCTTTTTACGGGGCCCCATATGTCAGGCTACACTCGGTTGCTCCCTTCACATTAGTCTCGGGTTCTTTCGACTTGCTTGGAGGGCCTTGTGCCGTTGCTGGGGCGCTTATAAGATAAGACACCAAGACACTCGGTGCTCAGGGCCCCCCAGGGTCCAGAAAGAGCCCTCAGGGGCCCAGAGGGCTCTTTCCCTTTGATCTCATCTGCGGGGGACTCTTCGCTCCTGTTGGGGCTCTTCCTGTTTGCCTGCCCTTGTTCTCTTGATCGCGCAGGTGTATTAACTCATGGTCTTGGATTATTCCCTTTGCTCAAAGGGTACTGTGCTCTGCCCGGGGCCTTATATGTCAGCCTGCTGGGGCACTAACAATCGCTTAGGGACCCACCACGTTAGTTTGGGTTTCTTTTTGCTTGTCCTGAGGGTCCTATACTTGTTCACGGGGGCCACTTTTTGACCTCCTGCGGCACCCATGATCGCTTAGTTTCCGTTCCTATTGGTTTTGGTGCCTTCGCCTCAGAGCGGCAGTCGGATATGCGCCGATGAATTTTTACGCGCAAATGTCGAACCAAATTTTACGTGCCAGCGACATCGCACGTATCATTTCAATTCACTATTGAGTGTGCGACACTTATTATTCTAGTACATCACGTTCTTAGCGTATTTTGAGTGCTAGGCTATTTTGCACTACTATATTATAAGGGAAAAATCCTGCATTAATCAACAGCCATCAGTTGATACATCGCCCAGCCGGCTCGCCCTAAACAAGTTAGGAATTGAGCCGCCGCTCTGGGTTTGATGGTTGTTAACAGCCAACTCGACTGAATTTTGCCTGCTGTTCCGAAATACTTAGCCTCAAAATAACAGGATTAAACATAATCTGCAGAACATGAATAAGCTTTATCTATATGCATACGTAGCACTCCTAGCTTTATGGGGCTGCGCATTGTAAGTTGGATGTTCGTTTATATATATATATATATATATATATATATATACATATATATATATATGCTAAATACTATTTGTCTTAAAATGTACTGACCCGAATGCCAGGATATTTTTTAGGAGGGGGCCTGAAACTCTAGGTGGCCCCAGCAATGTGCATGCCCCCCCCCCCCCTGGCGAACTCCTGGATCCGCCCCAGCGCAGCAGCCGCGCTGTCCATCAACCTTCACTATCATGGCACTAAGCCGAATACTGCTCGTGACACAGGCTACAAACAGCGCGTCCTGGCTGTTTGTAATGCTATGTCCGCCACCGCGGCTTGCGCCGCCTGCTCTGGGGTTGAGAGGGCGCAACTTTGTTACTGTGACAAACACTGGGGTAATATGAGTAAGTGGGTTTTTTATGTTGTTGTGCAGGCTGCTGACACGGGAGTGAAATGTGCTGTACGCATTCAAATGCCAAATCAAATTAAGGTGGAGTAATATGGTACATTCGGTAAGTGACGTGGCGCATTAGTGTGTTTCATGTGCATGTACGCACGACAGGGCAGAATTGTATCGCACATAAATACACAGAGTAAATAATATCGCACATTTATACACAGCAGATGTAATATGGAGTAAATTTGGTCGTTGGAAAAAGTGTAAGCTTGGCTTCTTCTGGACGATGCTTTGGTTTAAAAATGCGCATCCTTTGTGAACAAAACTAATGACCATATGGATGACTGATGTCCACTCAATCTGATTGATATGCAACTCGATATGACTTGATGGTGGTTGATCATTTAACAGGGGCGTGGGTAGGCAAGGGACTGATAGAAGGCAAGGGGCTGAGCAAACCAGCTTCCTGAAAATTTAGCGTTGGTCTCACGTGCGTTGAATGGAAGGACATAAACAAAAGAAGTATCGACCCCCTCCCCATACCCACACTCGGTTCGGAAGGACTCACCTTGTCACTGTTATCAAGGATCTCTTGAATAAAATCAGGGGGAGTGAAGATTGCGCTACGACTGATAATGGTGACGCATTGGGGCGTAACGGTGGCAGTGCACAAAAAAAAACGACAGTCGGCACAGCCGGCCGCGCACGCCACCGAAAGAGCGCTGCGCCAGCGTGCCTCTCTGTGACGTCAGCACTTTTGGACTTGTCCGAACAGCTTGCCGCGATCTCCTTGAGGCAAGGGTTCGCTCGAGGCAGCGTCTTAGTCGCTCCCGGCGGCTCCCACCGGCTGGTCCCGGGCGGGCCGAGTGGGTGTAGGATTTCCGGCCGTGATCGGCGCCGCGCCGCGGGCGTTGGCAATGCCCTTCATCAAGGTCAGCCGTGTCGTTCGTGCTCTGAGCGTAACAGCACGTCTCGCCGCCCCCGCCCCCGCCCGCCGTCGCCCGGTGGTGGGGGTGTGGCGTGTGGCCACCGCGGGGGGGGGGGCGCTGCAATCCGAACAGCAGTAACTTGCGGGCAGATTGGGCCATTTTGGCGTTTTTTTCTCCGCACACGACAATATCAAGACGAATGAGACACCAGTGAAATTGGTTCCCAGAGCCGGGTAACTTTAGAAGTGCTGCCGCATCGCTGGCCCGAGGCCGCTGTTAGACTGGCGCAGAAGGCGTAAGTAACAATCTGGGGCGCGGCGGTCCGCTCCCGACCTGCACACGTGTTGACGGAGTTGGGGAAGGGGGCCAGGTGTGATCGGACAGTCGGGGCACGGACATCGTATGTGGTGAGTTTGCTGACGAATGGGCAAACTCTTCCCTCAGTGAGATGAAATGATCCAGCAAGGCCTATATCATGTTGCCATGAATTCCTCTGGTTTTTAACCGGCTCTTTCCTTTGCTTTTCTTGCCCACACCTATGCCTAAAATTTGGGAACAACGGAGGAGTTGGTATACATGTCTCGTCGACTGAAATGACGCTTTGAAATTTTAGAATCATGCCGCAATGCATCAATTTTTGAGCAACGATGAATGATTACGAGATATGTTGGCGTGTAACTCAGCCGCCGGACAAGGAAGTTTTCTCTCGGCAGGGACGGATCCAGCCTGGAGTTGCTTTTTTTTTGGGGGGGGGGGACCGTTCGTCGCCAGCTGGCTGGTGTGGGATCCGAGGTCCAGTGCACTTATCAAATGCGATGTTTGCGCCGAGTATGACTAAGCCTCGTCAACATGCGCTTTATCTTGATATTTAAATCGCTGCCAACTTTTCTTCATGAAGTTTTTTTCCGAAGCGGAAAGGAATGTTTGATTCCGCGCCATCAAAGTTAAAACAGACGGTAAGTAGACGAAACTTCTATGAAGTTCTGGGAATGTTTTGGGGGGCCAAAACATTCTCTCAGAATTTTTTGGGTGGCCATGGCCCCGGGGCCCCCCCCCCCCCCCACGATCCGCCTATGTCTCTCTGCCCATCAATTCATCACAGGGAAGCTATGAAGGATAAGGCAAGAGAGGACGAAGGCTTTAACGGATGCGGCAAACACGCCGCTCATTACCAATACGGAAGGAGAGAAGGGGATGCCCATCTCATGACCAAATCTGGGATGACATTGGCTTGAAGGCGGAGTTTGCAGTGGCGATTTCGGCGGTGGTTTGCGCATCTTGTCGTGTTTCAAACTTTGCAGACATCCGCCGCATTGACGCACTGCCTGGTTTTTACAGTTGGCTCGCCAAACCGGGTCCGAGAACTAAGAGCAATGCACGGCCACTCATCCATGGGCCGGAGCCGCCCAGCGCCATCCGCCTCATACAGAAGTATATCACTCACCCCAGAGATGGCAGCACGCACGCACCGTCTGGTTCGCCCAGACGTCGATCGCAGCAGGTCACCGAAGCTGGAGAGAACCTGCAACATCGGTGACGTGAACATCACGGTCAGGTGAACTGACCGGCGTCTCCGGTGGCACTAGCATGCTGCTGGCACCCATACCGGCCGGACAAAGACCCTCGTGCGTCGTCCTGTTCTGGCTTCCCAGTGCCACGCTGTCGTGTGCCATTCGGAAGTGACTCGGGTCGAGGCAGGGACGGGCTCTTAACCAGCAGTGAGGAGGCAGGCCGGGGCGGGTGTTGCCTCCCCCATGCTCGCGAACAATCCGGCGCAATGGACGCCTGCAGGCCGCTCGGCGTGGCCGCGACCGGCACGCGCTGGTGTCGCCCCGGCCCGTCTGCGAGCGGCACCGTTGGGACCTCGACAGCTGCCAGGAAATACCACATAGAATAGGTCAGTTATCTCTGGGTGTACTGTGACATGGGTGTTTAGTGGGATATAGCTTGTGAAACGCATTGTGAAATGTAAATAGCTCGTCATGAAACGTGTCTATGACATTGTAAAATCAGTTCTAGTCATCGTTTGTGTCACAGACACGCACTAAGCCATGTTTTGGTGAACAGGGGTCACATTTGAAAATGTATCGGAACGCTTGCGAATCTTGACCGAATTCCCACGAAATCGCCTAGTATATTATGCAAACCTCTTGGTTTAGAGGGCGGGGGTCAAAGACCCGCGTGCCTTTCCCTTAGCCAATTTCCTGGTGAACTCAGCATGTTTTGGGGCTGCAAGGTTCCCAGTCCAAACCTGAGAGGTCCCAAAAGGTTTGGTGGCTGTATCTCCCTGCCTTACCCCCTCTATCCCTGTCCGCGTTGTCACGCCGCTCCCTGTGCTCCAGCTGTGCCCGGCACACAGAGGATAACCTGTGCCGGCCTCCCTGTCGGTCTGCCACGACGTCTCCTCCGGCAGTGAGCTGCGGCTGAGTGCTGTCACGGACCGGGTGCAGTGCAGCTGACCCTACAGCACGCGGCTCGGCCCATCGGACCCGCCGCCACCTGCGGCCAGACGGCCGCCTCATCACCAGACACCAGACCCGCTTCTTCTCCCCGTCACGGGTGTGCAGTAGGGAGCGGTTACCCGGGATCCGGTGACTTTCGATGATTTAGTAGTGATATTATCGTGCCTTGGCATGCGGAGTGTGTGGCGCACTGAGTCTGTCACATATTGAGTCTGGAGGGGTACTGGCGACGCCGATCCTTTAAAGTTCCCGTGCTCCTGCCGTCTCACTGTCGCAGGAGGCATGGTCAAGTCCTGAACGGTGGGGCTCCACGGTGGCAAGACTCTGTGTCAATTCTTAGGCCTCTGCAAGTCATCAGGCAGGCCTGCATGTGGTGTCAAGTAGTTCCATGAACTCGCTTTATACATACATATATATATATATATATATATATATATATATATATATATATCACCTCCTTGGTCTAGGGTGAAAATGCTGGGCTCATAATCCAACGGCACTGGCTACGCGTCCCAAAACGGGCGCGTTGTTAAGCCCGCTGAAATGGAAAGGTCATCTAGCAACTGGTTAACGACGGCCAGCCCAGGCCCGGGCGTCCGTGTCGCAGTAATGCGCGGTACGTGAAACCCTCCGCATTTCTGTTCGGTGAAAGGGGAAGCAAAATTTCCGTTGTACTAAACGGCACGACTTGGGTGATGGGTTCAGAGTACACGCAACAAGCTATGCTTAGCAGGTACTCTGAACCCAAATTTACCCATGAAAACGATTCGGAATAATTCCATCTGAAAAGAAAAAGCATCTGTACTTGAACAAAATTCTGGGGCAAAATTCGGTGAAAGGGGAGGCAAAATTTCCGTTGTACTAAACGGCACGACTTGGGTGATGGGTTCAGAGTACACGCAACAAGCTATGCTTAGCAGGTACTCTGAACCCAAATTTACCCATGAAAACGATTCGGAATAATTCCATCTGAAAAGAAAAAGCATCTGTACTTGAACAAAATTCAAATCAACACGCAGGATGAATTGCACTTCCCGTAAGTTGACGTACTGCTCGTGGAAGACATAAGTCGTTGTTTCATTCGCTGTAACTTGTTGATCTTGTCGCTTTTCACGGCTTGCCGACACTTGTTTGGAGGAATAGTATTATCATATACTGCTGACGCTCCCGGAAACGCTTTTATTAAACATCGTCTTCGTGGGCATATTTTCTTTTCACCGACAACCTTTTGCACAGCTTGTATGCGTCCTTATCGCGCTTAGGGTATCTGATTGGCTTTAAAAAGCATGCATATTATAGCCAAGTCCAAGCTGTGGAACTAACGTCAAGCATAGCTGAAACAAATCGAGCTCAGGCCCCGCGGCTGGCCACTGCTCCAACAGGTTCAGCAGCAACGCGGTCCAGCTGAAGCTTTAGAGGGGGTGTTCCACATTTGAAGACATGAAAGCAAGCATCTTATATGATAAAGTAAGTTCACTTGCACAAGTATATATATATATATATATATATATATATATATATATATATATATATATATATGGATATACTTTTCAGTGGAAAAACTGTTCTGGACAGCACAATTTCTTTGTTCGGTGAATATGCTCCTCAGTATGGTATCTCATTACGTCATCGTACCTTGCACAACATTGATTGAGAGCCAACTGACATGCGTTAAATCTGGAAATAGTGCTCACGAATGCCAGATATGAACAACTCAAAAGTCATATTTTGTTTGGCCCTGATCGCTGCACAGCTAGTGAAGTGACAAGATTTCGATGACGTTATTACGTCATGAATGCCAGGGCGACTTTGAAATACTTTCTCCGATTTGCCTTTCCCATTTTCGCGGACATGTAGCTCAAAAACTGGAGGGGGGGGGGGGGGGAAGTCTTAAGGAGGGCAGGGCTGTGATTCCCTTCAGCGTCGTCCAGTGGTGCTTGCGATGTCAGGGTTGGTATCGAGGCAGAAGACTTCGAGCCGATTTTCCGAATTTTAGTCGGCTGTACCAAAGTCCCGGACTTAAGGTGTTTGTAACTACTCCCAAGGCTATTCAACGTACTCCTACACTACTAACAGCTAGTCCTCCTACATCTACTCCTACATTTTGGAGCTGCATCCAACAATCCAATGTACTTTCATCCCCGCGGGTGTACTATTGGACAAGTTTACTATTGGAACTAAACGGTTGATTCCAGCCCTTTTGGCGCACAGTGTGTCTGTCGCCGGAGTTCTCGACTGAGGCGACCACATTGCCATCAGAACCAGGGATTGGTCAGCTGCTCGAATCGGCAAGGTGAGGTCTGACGAAACAGCCTCCGCTCTCAGCCCAGAATTCCTGTCTCATCTCTGATGACTCCTGTATTGACGCCCCTTCGGCTCTGTGTGACCTGTCGTCAACATGTGACCATTCCGAGTTTGCACATGGAATTGCACGGTATGTCAGCAGTGGCAAGGGCTCGGACAGACCCTGGTAACCTCTGTGAAAGGGTGCGCCCCATTTTATTACCTGTCCTTGGATTGGAGTTCCCCTGCAGACCTGTGCCCGGCGCGTGACTCAGCGTTAGCCCAGTGTTGTGGTGTAAACCTCGAAAACCAATCATTTAAGATTGATAAGCGCTAAGCCGGGCCTACAGAGGTGCAAGCTTATATATTTCTTCGTGTGCGTGCCTTTTACCTTATTTTCTACAGAAAAGACATGTTCGATCACTTTGGTTGGAACGTCTGCCTTCCGATCTACTTCCTCGTGGTCGCGCTTCAGTCGCTCGCTATTTGCCCCAGATTGGAAGAGCCTGCGGCCGCTGCCAGCGGTCACACTAAACGTCAGGTGATATCAGCGGGTCGGATGGGCCGTGCAGAGATTTACAACAGGTCGTCTTTCGCCGCAAAATTATGTTGCTGATCTTTCAATTTCACACTTGGATCGCGAGATCAGAACTCAGGCAACAAGCACTGCTTAGCGTGGGCGCTGAATCCAAAAATCCATCCAATCAAAAAGCTCTCCGTGAATCATTAAAAAGGCTCTCCTGACCCTCACACTCCCCGCCCGTTCCATAAAATGGTGATAGAAAATGGGCTAATTCTGAATCATTACACCATCGAGAACAAACCTACTTCCCGTCTCGCCTCGGAGTCCTCTCCCCCTCCCCCTTCCTTTCTTGAGAAGGCTGCTGAGCGCTAGGAAATTCCAGGCAACTGCGTAATAAGCCTTTGGGTTCTTTCACGTTTTGACAGGAACGACACGCATATTATCAAGTCACAATTTACATGCCTCTGCGAGGGCTTGCATTTCGAACCCATACATTTGAAGCGTGTTTGTGTTCTAGAGCAGAAACACGCTCACATGTATTTCATGCTTTGTGGTCATATGTGTTAACTTTAACACTACGTCGTTATATGCAATGAACATGACATGTGGAGTAACTTGAGTCGTCTTTTAGGCTTCCCTGATAAATATGCACTACGGCACCACACGGGCAGTAGCGTTTAGGTGGTGGCGCATGGTACCAAGATTAGACATCTTACGCTCTTTTGACCGTGAAAGAAGTGATTGTCCGGGACCACACGTCACCTTTGCCACCGCAGAAGCGAATCGTTGGAGCAATCTTACCCTGGCTTTTTGCCTCCAGCACAGCATGCTGGTCGGCCAGAAGCTGCACAGCCGGTTTGGTGACCGTGATGCGACCAGTGTGCGGTTGGATGTTCCCCGTGACTTACGCAAGGATTGTATGCAATGTTCATTCGTTTTTTTGGCGTCAGATAAAGCCAATTCAAGGAAATAACACTTGATAATAGCGTATGATTCACTCGTGACTTTGCAACAGACACCACAAATTACTCCCGTGTAATGTGGAGCCATATCCATACAGCCCGAACGTTGGAACGCACGGTCCGATGAATTTTCCGCCGGCGGACGCAGTGTTGAATGCTTGCAGTTGTTCCCATGGTGCGACCTATCATTAATGTGTGCTGCTGTGGATGAACACCCCGAGTTGCCAGATGTTAACACCCCGAGTTGCCAGGTGTGGTCACGCAGCGCTGCCCCGAAGTGAAACACAGGGTGGACGCGGAATAACGGAATATTTTGCGGATTGGACGTGCTGATCGGCTGTGTTATGGTTAAAGTGTCTGAAAATGGCGCACAGGGGCGCGGACGACAGAACTGGGGCTTGTGTGCGCGCGCGGGGATGTGAATGTCTATGTGTGCTCGGTCGAATCTGACGACGCGAACAGGAGTGCCACGGAATAAGGACGTTCCGTGTGATGCCAAGGATGGGCTGCAAGCACGATGACGGGTCTGCCCCGTGTCCGCGGTGGGGTGGTTTATGCAAGTGAGGGACGGTGGTGGGATCCGCAGCGGTGATAAGAATAAGACCCTGCGAAAGAGGCACTTGCTCCGTGTTGGGCTGCTGGTGTATTGTCGTGCGTGCGACACCGGTACCCGCGTGCGTAAGAGCCCTCCGCTCGTAGGCGTATCCCGGGCGGAGGCTGCGCGAACAGGCTGGTCGGTGACATACCAAATGCGCGCGCTGAGTCGTCTGGAGTGAAGTGGGAGGTGAGGCTTTGTATGCTGGATGTACCGTGCGCGACGTGCGTTGAAGTTTCCATATCCGGGCTGGTGCTCTTTTGTAGGTTTTGAATATATGTTTACATGTTTCGATGGCGTTTCCGGGCAATGGACGTCACGCCTGAGGGACTCTCTAATCTTCGGACATGCCATTACTGAGAGCCAGACTAAAGCCACTGAACTGCGACAGTGGCAGCATGAGAGAAGTCCCGAATACGAAAACATTGCTTCCCATCTGCTCTGTTGAGCGCCGAGACGTGAGGGCAGCCGGCACCAGCGTCACGTTAGCGCCAGCCTTCCGTGACATACGGCCCCGTCGCGCTCGATCTGGTGGGTGGTCGGGCTAGGGTTGTGGTCGGGCCACGCCGCGCTCGATCTGGTGGGTGGTCGGGCTAGGGTTGTGGTCGGGCCACGCCGCGCTCGATCTGGTGGGTGGTCGGGCTAGGGTTGTGGTCGGGCCACGCCACGCTCGAGATGGTGGGTGGTCGGGCTAGGGTTGTGGTCGGGCCACGCCACGCTCGAGATGGTGGGTGGTCGGGCCAAGCTCGCGGTCGGGCCACGTCACGCCCGAGCTGGTGGGTGGTCGAGCTAGGGTTCTGGTCGGGCCACGTTACGCTCGGGCTGGTGGGTGGTCGGGCCGGGGCCATAGTCAGGCCACGTCACGCTCGGGCTGGTGGGTGGTCGGGCCACGCCACGCTCGGGCTGCTGGGTGGTCGGGTCAGGCTCGTGGTCGGGCCACGTCACGCCCGAGCTGGTGGGTGGTCGAGCTAGGGTTCTGGTCGGGCCACGTTACGCTCGGGCTGGTGGGTGGTCGGGTCAGGCTCGTTGTCGGGCCATGTCACCCTCGGGCTGATGGGTGGTTGGGTCAGGCTCACCACGTTGGAGCTGTTCAACATAGTCACATACGCCGGGGCACGGCAACATGCCACGCATGACGTGGTACCGACGCGCTGACGACCCAGCCCTGAATCATGCAATCTGAACACTAAAACAAGATAAAATGAAACGCCAAGTAACTGCCCAACTGCTGGCTAGCGTTGAGGTCGCACGTGACATCAGAATGCTGAGAAAATGTCACGGTGACAAGATGAGCCATATGATTAAGACTAACCTCGCGTTTGTTTGCGTGCATATACGCCACAATGTGTGTGGAGAGTATCATGTGCTGGCTAGTTGCAGCGTCATCGCAGCACTGTGCGAAAGACCGCTGGCGCTGTTTTCTTGCCACCCCATGAAATGGACAAAAATACCAAAGTTGATGTATTATCGGTCACAGACTGAGGCATCAAAGCTCAGCCCTGACCTGCCGCCTCGCGCACGCTTGTTTCAGTACCAATGAACAGCGGTAGCAGTCTGGCGGCGCATCTTTCTCCGTGCACACAGCCGTGGCATACCAAATAAACACAAGACCGCATCAGAGTGAACAGCTAGGCAGGCTTGCATATTGTAGCAGCATAAACTCGCGACAGCCGAAGATCTCAACGTTCTATACATCCCGTTATAACATATCCGTACATAGCGGTCACAACAGTGTATGCCTACCTTCTGCTACATGGAGATTGCTGCAGAAGGAGCCCACTATAGCGCGCTTGGTGCGCTAGTGTGCTCTTTGTGTTCTGGCCTATTCTAGTTTAAGTGAGCATACAAGACATATATAAATATATTGGCCAACGCTGTATACCTCTCGTTTCACTGATAGTTGCGCAATCATATCAACTATCGGTGACCAGACTGTCACCCACTGGAATACGAAAACGACACCCTCATCCCCGCAGAAGGCAGGCGAGACAACAGATCACAGGCCAGATTAAAGCGTCTCGAAACTTTGCTTCGAGACCCCATTACCCCGGGTACAACTGTCGGAGACAACTAGGACACACCACCACCCGATGAGGCGCACGCCAAGGTTTTGTGCACGCTCATGTTCACAAAATGGCAGCCCGCGCACGATGGAACATCCCACAGGCAGCAGCACAAAATAGTTTGGGCGATGCCTTCACAAGTAACGACAATGGAAGCACAAGAAACATGACGTCAGACATCTTTTCCGACCATCTCAACACAAAAAAGAAACTTGCGACATACTTCTAGCTTAAGTCAGTCAGCGACCTCCAACAATCAGCTGAGCAATAAACGACGGAAATACACCCAGAGTTGCAAAACGTGACTGTTAAAAAGTCACTTACCACGCTGTATTTCCCAAAAATTCGCGCAAAAGCACTTAAGATGGACGATAACAGTAAACGGAACATCAAAGCAGCATTCTTTTACGCTACAAGTGCCTGCCGCGATCGACGAAATTCATAGATTTCACGACATACACGAAAAGGACTCGGCATTCCCACACAGTAACAACGCAAGCTGAGAGCCACTTTACCGTCAGCTGTAGCGCGGCGGTACATCCATGGATTTAGAATACCATGTATATCTTACATATATCGACGAATACTATACGGCTCTCGTTTAGAAGGTTTTCCGTAACTCGGCACGTGCCAAAGGGGGCCCGACGAGATTCCCAGCCAGACTAAACAGAATGATGACAGGATTCCCGACGCCTGTCTCCCAAACCAGCTCCTGAGGCTGCCGAGGGGCTCGGATTCCAACAGCGGCCGCCCTGGACGGAGCCGGTCTCCCAAACTAGCCGGCCGGTCTCCCAAACCAGCACTTGAGGCTGCCGAGGGGCTCGGATTCCAACAGCAGCCGCCTTGGACGGAGCCGGCCCCCCCAAACCAGCCGGCCGGTCTCCCAAACCAGCCCCTGAGGCTGCCGAGGGGCTCGGATTCCAACAGCAGCCGCCCTGGACGGAGCCGCCCCCCCCCCCCCCCCCAAACCAGCCGGCCGGTCTCCCAAACCAGCACCTGAGGCTGCCGAGGGGCTCAGATTCCAACAGCAGCCGCCCTGGACGGAGCCGGCCCCCCAAACCAGCCGGCCGGTCTCCCAAACCAGCACCTGAGGCTGCCGAGGGGCTCAGATTCCAACAGCAGCCGCCCTGGACGGAGCCCGTCCGTCGCTGTTCTAGGTCAGCGAGCTGTCCGTGGCGGAGGAGGCCGGACCGGGCGCCGTCGCCGCCAGCACGTGCACCTGCTGTCCGCGCGAGGCGCTGTACACCTGGCCCACCGCGAACGGCTCCAGCCTCGGCAGACCAGACCCGGCGTTCAGCAGGCGGTTGGCCGGCTCTGCCGCACACAGGAGACGGACACGGTCAGAGGTGACACACAGGAGACGGACACGGTCAGAGGTGACACACAGCAGACGGACAAGGTCAGAGGTGACACACAGCAGACGGACACGGTCAGAGGTGACACACAGCAGACGGACACGGTCAGAGATGACACACAGCAGACGGACATAGTCAGAGGTGACACAGCAGACGGACACGGTCAGAGGTGACACAGCAGACGGACACGGTCAGAGATGACACACAGCAGACGGACACGGTCAGAGATGACACACAGCAGACGGACACGGTCAGAGGTGACACAGCAGACGGTTACAGTCAGAGGTGACACACAGGAGACGGACACGATCAGAGGTGACACACAGCAGACGGACACAGTCAGAGGTGACACACAGGAGACGGACACGATCAGAGATGACACACAGCAGACGGACACGGTCAGAGGTGACGCACAGCAGACGGACACGGTCGGAGGTGACGGACAGCAGACGGACACGGTCAGAGGCAACACACAGCAGGCGAGCACGGTCAGGGATGACACACAGCAGACGGCAGCGGTCAGGGGTGACACACAGCAGACGGACACGGTCAGAGATAACACACAGCAAACGGACACGGTCAGGGGGGGGGGGGACACGGCAGACAGACACGGGCAGAGGTGACACACAGCAGACGGCAACGGTCAGAGGCAACACACAGCAGACGAGCACGGTCAGGGGTGACACACAGCAGACGGCAACGGTCAGGAGTGACACACAGCAGACGGCCACGGTCAGGGCTGGCACACAGCAGACGGGCGCGGTCGTCGCAGACGACCGACAAAAAACGACAAAACAACAAAAAACGACAAGACGGCAAAAAACGGCTGAATCCGAGTGGCACACAGCTGCGGACCAAAGCCGGCCCGCACCCAGCACAAGACCGGGGCCAGCGGCGCGCTTAGTAGAGGACCAGGGCGGGGCCCGGACGTCTGCATCCACGCTCACGCCATGGGGGTGTACTGTCGTTTTTGTATCACCCATGGAGGGGGGGGGGGGGGGGGGTAGCGGCACTGCAGCCACGAAACAGTGCATGCAAAACAGCCAGCCAAGCAGTGGACATTTATCGTCAGCAGGGGTGGATGATAGCTGTTACTTTCTGGAGCTTGTCACGGACTAAGAACGCGAACACGGGGCCGTCGCAGTGAATTTTGGCAGGTGAGAAAATAATTGCAAATTTACTTTCCAGTATTTCTGCCACACTTCACCCAAATTTTACGCACCGGTTCCTAAGCCCGAGATATTGCAAGATGTGTGTCAATGTGGCACAATGTCACAGCCCTCATGCGCTGCACAGATTCCTGCTCTTGCTGTGTGACAGGTGTCAGACATTCTATATGTATGCACGCTAATGCATGCCATACTGCATACGTAATGGAATGTGTTATTTACTGTGTCACACATGTCATATGTTTATACGGAAGGTGAGTCACATAATGGTAGGGAGACGTGACCCACGGCGGGCACGCAACTCGGGGACGCCGTGGAAGATCAGAGTAGGGACGCAGCAGCGGAACGGACCAGGGACACCGCGGAAGGTCAGAGCAGGGACGCAGCAGCAGATCGGACCAGGGACACCGTGGAAGATCAGAGCAGGAACGCCGCGGAAGATCAGGGCACGGACGCAGGGCAGATCAGACCAGGGACACCGCGGAAGACCAGAGCCCGGACGCAGGGCAGATCAGACCGGGGACGCCGCGGAAGATCAGAGCACGGACGCAGGACAGATCAGACTGGAGACACCGGGCCAGATCAGCCCGGGAGGCGGCGACAGCGTCACTCAGGACAGCCGTGGCAGCGCTGCCCGGAACCGTGGCGGCGCCGCTTCAATTTAATTTCTATCAATCAACTAATGGCAAGCTTCACTTCAATCGTCACACAGCCAGAGCGGGTGGACTTTAAGACATTTCGAGCGAACAGCAGCAGCAGCAGCAGCAGCAGCTGCGTACTCGGCGTCCGGCCTGGTCGGCAGGCGGGCAGCGGGGGCGCACCTTTGTTGGCCGGTATGTACCGGCTGAGCCGGACGGTCGGCAGCGGCAGGAAGCCGCCCGTCAGCGGCATCACCTCCAGCTGCAGCGAGTGGCGCGTGTCCGGGCCCATGTTCAGCACGCCTGTCACGGAGAGAGGATGAGCGTGGGCCACACAGGAGGCGCTGACTGCGCAGCAAGGCGGCGTGGGTCACTGGTCATCCACAGTCTGTCAGTGTGATCCTTCTCTTCGGATAGGCAGACAGCGGCCAGATGCCTTAAAATCCTGGTCCAGGAAGCCGAGCCGTCAAAGGTCAAGACTGCCTTTTCCTATCACTTGAGGAGGGGGGGGGACCTTCACAGGTCCTGGGTTAGAGTCATTTTACGCGGAGTGCATTAAGGTAGTGCTCAAGTTCACTCACATTACGCATCCAAATGATTGGTAGAACTTCCTTCTTACAGTGATGCAAGGTCACGAATGCGCCAAATCAAGTGTCCACCTCAAAGTAATGTTAGCACACCTTTTCCAGTGCACCGACGTCAAACAAATCACAACACAGGTGCGAACGCTCGAATCCATGACAGGCGCGCACACCAGCCTCGCATGTATTTCACAAGCTCCCGGCCGGGGCTGTCTAGGTCACACCAGGTCACGACACAGCGCGGGCAGCCCACTGACCTGAGCTGCGTCCGCAGACGGCCCACATGTTCTGGTCGGCCAGCACCTCGTACATGACGGCGCGCAGGTCGGCGCAGCTGTCCTCCTGCGTCACGGTCACGTGCAGCTGGCAGATGGAGCCGGACCGGCAGAACTCGGCCCCCTTCAGCGGCTCCATACGGCACGTCACGCTGAACAGCGTCTGCGGCACGGGCGCGCGCCAGCCGTCAGCTGCCATCAACGAACGACAGCTCCGAGCAGACCCAAACGTCCCCATAGTCTAACCAACAGCAAGCTACGTCAGGAAGAGGACAGCAGCGTCTGGTAATTTCAGCTGGCATTCTAGGGTGCTTTTTGCACAGTTTGCATTGAGCACTGCAGTGCCCATGACACCAGTGTCTAGAAGATAGCACAGGACTGTACCGATCCAATGAGGGTGACGACAGATTAGTTTAATTCTCCGACGACGCACGAACCCAGCCAAAGCAGCGAACCATTTACATACAAAATACTTACTGTTGCGTTGATCACGGGATTCGCAGCGTTACATGAACATATACGTACATTCAACCTTTGACCACACATTGACCTGTTTCTACATCCTTTTCAAACGAGCTGTCGGTCCTATCTCAGGCTGAGCCCTGCGCAGCCTCGTCCGTCTCGCTCAACAGCCCCGAGCCAGAACCACTCGGAGGGCGGCCCATCACGCCAGCGTTCCAAAATTCATCTCGTATGTTGTGCAGGATGTAAATACAAACTCACCATACCAGAATCTTGGCTCTCCGGCGACCCCGCACGCCATTGGCAGGCGCTAATCCGTCGCCCTTTGACCCCGGACCCGGACATCTGACCTGTCCAGACCATTTGTCAAGCTTGAGGCGCTTGGATACTGGGCTAACAGCAGCCTCGTTCGATGCTGATTGGCCGATTTTGAGCAAGGGCAGAGGCGACAGGCTCTGAGCCCCAATCCGGGGTGTAATAGCATGAAAAATATCGACATCCATGCCATCCAAGGGGCCGAATATTGGAACGCTGCCACCGCGCTGTCGCCGGCCGCACGGGTGGTACGGACTGTCTGGACGCCGCGCGCCGGAGCCGCAGAGATCACCGGGGCCGCGCCCAGAAGCCCCTCGGCTCGACCGCAGGCCGCCAGCTCGTGCCGGCGCCGACTGACCCTGTAGTCGGCGACGGTGAAGTCGAACTTGAAGCGCTGCTTGGAGTCGGCGTCCACGGCGCGGTAGTCGACGCAGAACTGGGCGCGAACGGGCGGCGTGGCCTCGTCCAGGCCCATCTCCCAGAGGTAGGAGACGCTCCGGTCACTGCACACCACCTGCAGCAGACACCGGTCGCTCAGCCTCACACCACACCCAGCCGCTCCACCTCTCAGAGGTAGGAGACGCTACGGTCACTGCACACCATCTGCAGCAGACACCGGCCGCTCAGCCTCACACCACACACAGCCGCTCAATCTCCCAGAGGTAGGAGACGCTCCGGTCACTGCACACCACCTGCAGCGGACACCGGTCACTCAGCCTCACACCACACACAGCCGCTCAATCTCCCAGAGGTAGGAGACGCTCCGGTCACTGCACACCACCTGCAGCAGACACCGGTCGCTCAGCCTCACACCACACACAGCCGCTCCATCTCCCAGAGGTAGGAGACGCTCCGGTCACTACACACTACCTGCAGCATACACCGGTCGCTCAATGTCACACCGCATCAAGCCGCTCCATCTGCCGCGGAAGACCTGGATTGGTGACATAGGGGGCTTTGTGTGATGTGACCCAGTTAGACGCTTGGTTCTATTCGGCCGGTTTCACCTGCTCGAGATTTCGACGTCAGCCGGTTGCAAGCAGCCCTCACCAGCACATTACCGTATGATATGTCTATGCTCAAAAATGTCCATGTTTAAAGACTCGGTTCGAACGTTTTGAATGGAAATATTTTTGGGATGCGAGGCACACTAAGCAGTGCTCGTTGCGCGAGCCCTGGCCATCATCCAATCGTGAAATGTCGGGTCAACGGCAGAATATGATGTTTATTATATACACAATTATAAGTTTAACGTACCGCAATGTTTGGTAAGGTTCGCATTGCCCTATGGCGTCACAAAATCCTAAGCACTAAGCACTGCTGTACTGCTGCACTAGCACTAGTACTGCTGCTGCCACTGACTGCGGTCAGTGGCAGCAGCAGTCAAGGGCAAACAGCGAATACCTTAAACCATCCCAACTCAACCAGGGTGGGTGGATCGGAACGCTCGCTCTAACCCACTGACCTATCCGGACGGACAGACGGACGGACGGACGGACGGCTATTAAAATAATGATTGCGGCTATTGACGGCTGTTGAAAAATTGCTGCGTGGGATAAAAGTGTACTGAAAATGCAGCGGAAATATGTCTGCGCCCCACAATCCTCCGGAAGCGGGTGTAACTCACCACGCTCTCCGCGTTGGCGTTGAGGGAGGTGAGCGTGACTGGGGCGTCGTTGATGACGACAGCGCTCGGCTGCGTCAGCTCGAACGCCGTCGTGTTCAGGCCGTGCATCATCACCTGGCGGCGGCGGTGGCGGCGGCGGCTCGGGTCAGGTCAGCGGTCACCGTGCTGGCCCACCCAGCCACCGATCAAAGCCCGCCATCGGCGGATCACTCTACACAGCGCTCACAGCACCCTATGAGTGAAACCGAACAAAAAAATACGACGCAGGACGGCAAAACTAGATAGCCCCAGTTCTTGATATCCCAAGCGGTGCAAACATGATCCGTGAACAGACAGGGGCCATCGGACAACTGGGAGACCTTTCTGCAGTGCGTAAGTTCCTACCCTAATTCCCAGTCTGTCCCCGACTGCCGGGCGCTGGTACTATGCGGTCGTCGCGGCCAGAAGTCAGCAGCCTCCGGCCGATCCGCGGCCGCCGGCCCACCAAGCGCCCTTCACCGTTCGCGCGGCGTTGGCGGCCGAAGGCGGCTATCACGCACATACACTGCGGGTAGGAAGGCGCCTGCTTGGCCAGGCATCTCACCTGAACAAACTTCCTGACTTGGGCCGTGTGCAGCCTGAAATTGACGGAGAAGGGCAGCAGGAAGTAGAGCTCCGCTTCCACCGGTAGCGAACTCCAGGGACAGAAGATGTTCACCTGAAAACCACATCAGCATCCACATCACGTTTCACGCTGTCCTTTTGTTATAAAAAGTGCACGTTTCGACAAAAGATCCCAGTATCTCCCGCACCACCTCACGACGGGGCATCATCATTCATTGCGAGATCTCGCAGCGGATCCGCGTGCGGGCGGTGCGCCGCCGCCGTCTGCTGACCTTGTGCAGCAGACTGACGCCGTCCTTGACGTGCGCCAGCTGGGAGAGCACCGACACAGGCAGCGTGACGGTCTGGAAGGCGGCCAGCGGCGGCAGCGGCAGCTCCAGCTGCTCCACCCACTGGTCGGCCGTAGTGTCCGAGCGGCGCACGGTCAGGCCGCGGGAGCACTGCAGCCGCAGCCGGCTCGCCTGGTGACCCAGCCCCGGTCAGCCCACACACACGGGCAGCACCGTCGCGTGGGGACAGCGGGTGCCCGACCACTGGTCGAAGAAATATACCGCTGAGGGTCGCCCTCACTTTAACGCATGGAGACAACAGCACCCGTAGACAAAATATGCGTCCTACTCCGCACGAGGTACAGCTTTCTGAGAACTGGGAGCATGCGTCAGTCGGCTAACCTATCCTGTGTACGTAAAAGTAAACGCAAACTCTCAACCAGCCAATGGCAACATTTCTGACGGCGGACAGTGGCCCCAAACACGTCCCGACGGCCGTCCGTCCAGCTACGCCAGGTGGGACACGTGACCCAGCCGGCATTGCTCACCTGGGTCATGGGCTCGCTGCCGCACGCCACGGCCACGGTCATCTGCTGCACGGTTCCGGCCAGCAGGTCGGGCTCGGCCTTGTTCAGCGACACCTGCCGGCGCCCCGTGCGGGGAGGAGCGTGTCGGCGCGTCCCGTGCGTGGGAGGTGCGTCAGAGCGCCAACAGACGGCGCCGACAGGTGGCGCCAGCGGCAGGTGGACGGGCAGCGCAGCAATACAGCTCAGCCCCTCAAACGACAGCTCGCGGTAACAACTGACGTGGTAAGGAGGCCAACCGGGTTCGTAGCTCCCGTCAGCTCCCCTTCTCCGGGCTCAAGTTAACGGTTTGGCTTCTAGTCGCATTGAGTCTGCAAGACAATGAGTGCACATTCTGATGCAGTCTTACAAGCTGAGAAATGTCTGAAGAGCATGCAGATCTGATGCTGCCCCCGCCCCTCCCCCAACGCACTCAAGACATGGTGGCAGCCTGTTTACATCAATGGGATATGTCTAAACCAGCTCGCAGAAACTTTTAGACCGGTCCCGGTTGGGTCCAGCCTTCCTCGTCTATCATTTTCCTCCATGTCATCCCTCGGACTCTAACTTATGTACAAATATTACATAAATAGAGGAGCGGTAACTAGGGCGGCCGCCGAACAGCCAGCTACCAGGAAGCATGACCCGACCTTGTGCGGCGACGACTTGACGGTGAACCGGAGCGCGCGATCCAGCTCCACCATCAGGTCGAGGGAAGTGCAGCGGAACTGCAGGTGCTGCACCACGAACGAGCCCGGGCTCTCCATCTGGGGGCGGCGTCCGGCCGGCGTTACAGCACGCTCCGACGGCAGGTCGCCACATGGCCGGCCACAACACCGGCCACACGGCCGGCCACACGGCCGGCCACAACACCAGCCATACAGCCGGCCATATGGTCGGCCACAACACCGGCCACACCGCCGGCCACACCGCCGGCCACAACACCAGCCATACAGCCGGTCACAATACCGGCCACACCGCCGGCCACATAGCCGGCCACACGGCCGGCCACAACACCAGCCATACAGCCGGCCATATGGTCGGCCACAACACCGGCCACACAGCCGGTGACACCGCCGGCCGCAGGGCGTCGAGTGACGTCACGGGCCGATCATCGCGGCAGCGAGATCAGCAGCGCCTGCTGCCAGCAGCGCCAGCGCCTGAGCGGCGGCCTCCCGGACGGTGCAGCACTCTGAGCGGCGGCCTCCCGGACGGTGCAATCCTCCGAGCGGCGGCCCGGCTCTCACCTGCCCGGCCAGCGTCAGCCGGTTGGTGCCCGGCTGGAGGGTGACGTCCCGCTGCTCCAGGCTCACGTCGAACGCGCCGGCCGGCAGCTGGCCGCGGCGGCCTACGCTCGGCTGGCTGTCCTTGCGTCTGCCGGGCACACAATCCGTCCGGTCCCCAGTCACACGGCCGAGCGGGCTCCTCTGACGTGCTCCCGTCTGCCCAGGAGCGTCTGCTCAGAGGGCTCACGTAACCACCCATCTTCCGTCTGTCCAGGAGCGTCCGCTGGGCGGGCTCACGTAACCCTCCAGCGTCTGCGCAGCCGGGCGGACCCACGTGCACACCCTGACCACGAGACCACGGCTCGCCCGAGTATTTTTTTACTGACACCACGAGAATGGCGCTGGAAGGAACTCACATAGCAAAGCGAAGAGCAAATATGACGAGTGAGTAGCCATTTTAGACAATTGCTCATTCGGGTAACTATGGAGTGGATGGCATGCCGAATGGAGACGTCAGTGCAGTGTGACGGACAGGCGGCTGCAGTGTCACACACGTCGCACCTGCCACGGGACGGTGCGAGCTCACCCAGGATAACATACGAACGTGATGAGGCCGCCGCCGGCGCACGCATGGCCCACCTCAGCACCCGGAGCATGTTGCGGCAGATGAGCGTGGCGGCGCTGAGACTCTTGTCCTGTTTGTACTCGATGTTCTCCTCCAGCTGGAGCCGGTCGTCGGCCGGCCCTAGCAGGGCGGCAGGTGAGTCGGGCCGCTGGCCGGTGTCACGGCGGGATGACCTGGACGGGACAGATGAGGTCACACACCGCGTCACGACAAGATGACCAGGACAGGTCCGGCGAGGTCCTGCACCGCGTCACGGAGGGATGACCTGGACAGGTCAGACGAGGTCATGGATCGCGTCACGGAGGGATGACCTGGACAGGTCAGACGAGGTAACACACCGAGTCATGACAAGATGACCTGGACAGGTCAGGCGAGGTCACACACTGAGTCATGACAAGATGATCTGGACAGGTCAGACGAGGTCACCCACCGCGTCACGGAGGGATGACCCGGACAGGCCATACGAGGTCACACACTGCGTCATGACAAGATGACCTGGACAGGTCAGGCGAGGTCATGCACCGCGTCACGGAGGGATGACCTGGACAGGTCAGATGAGGTCACACACCGGGTCACGGAGGGATGACCTGGACAGGTCAGACGAGGTCGCACACCGCGTCACGGCGAAGACCTGGACGGCGCGACAGACACGTGACACACCGCTCCGGTGGACGGCAGAGATGCACGCACGAAACAGACTCGTGCTGCACGCTGTGGCCCTAGCGTCACGCCTTATACGGAAATTTTGAATCCGTGACGTATTTTCAGACCTTCACGTGTGCGAACATCGAGGGTGTCGCAAATTGTCCTGGCAGCATATAGCTGCTTACTCAGCTGTACGTTCCAAGCGTTTTTTTTTCTCCTGTTATCTTTCAAGGCGATAATGGCTTCCATTCAGTGCTCCTACGCAGCATTTTCGCTTTAGCTACGCTATATTACCACACGAGCGTTGCATGCTACAGCGCTTTTGACCCTTGTCACCTTCTTCCCACGTGGTGAACGTTTCAAGCCGAATGTTTTCACAATGTCCGTGACGCTGACTTTCCCGATTTCAGGCTTAAGGACGCCTCATTGGGGCACGCATTTTGACCCATAAAACCTACCACTAATGTGACGTCTACAGATCTTTCAAAGGACGCCCTTCACGGATATCGGTGCGGACAACCATTCTACAGACGACAAAATCTTGCCAGGTAAGCAGTTAAAATCCGTTAGTTGAGCAAGCATCTTTAAATATTACATACTTTATATAGGCACTTGCATGCATACAAGTTTCTTTTCGCTAGCCAATGGCACATTGCAACATTCGTCCGACACGACACTAACAGCAGAATATGTTCAGAGCGTCATAATCAAAACAATGCACACCACGCGATGCATTAAAAGTTCTCGAACGGTCTCCAACATGCTATGGACTGCCGACGCCAGCAACTCGCACGGCTGGCGTCTGGTGCAGGCGGCGCTGGCTGACCGCAGCCCCAGGCGGTCAGCGCTGGCCGGCGTGCGGGGCGCCGACACTGACCCGGAGCTGGACGTGCTGGCCGAGCTGGTGTTCCTGCTCAGCTGCTCGGGCGGCTCGGCCAGCTGGACGTCGGCGTGGCACGACTGCAGCCGCAGCGGCACCGGCAGGCGGCTCTCCACCTGCAGCCGGCGGCCGTCAGGTGACGCGCACGCACGCACGCACGCACGCACGCACGCACGCACGCACGTACGCACGCGTGTACACCACCCGTCCACGGTGCACAAACGTGTACATTCGCACAAACACAGCGGCCTTACCAAACACGGCATTATTACACAGCCCGCGTAGTAGACTCAGGTCACGCGGCATTACAAACACAGTCACGTATGCTGTCTGATTGCGCTCACCCACCGTATATCTAAACTAATCCAATTGGCGTCTGGGCTGTCATGCATATAACTAGGACCGCAAGCATAATGAAGTAACTTAAGTCTGGGGCCTCAAGCCTGCATCCAATTAATTGGTTTAAATGGAAAGCCATGGATGCTGACACTAGGCCCGACATGTCCCGCAGACAGTCCTTGTTCAGATTAATACACGCTTCAGATCGGAAACACGTGATCTGGCAACACCGGTCTCGAAGGAGGAGGGGAGGGGAAGGGGGCGGGGGCGTCCGCGACGTCCGTTGAGCCGACAGTCGCCCCAGCTGTCCATTTCCTTATCACTAAGTGGCTGCAGCGGACGCCGTGGTGCCCCCCCCCCCCCCCCTTCAGTGCCACCCGCCAGCGTCACTCACGTCCAGCACGACCTCGACCCGGGCGCCGGGGAACGGCTCCCGGTCGGGCTCCGACAGCCGCACCGCCCGCACCAGCAGCAGGTCATCGCCGGAGGTCACCACACCTGGCGCGGCAGAGCACGCCCCGTCAGTCGCGGCGCACGTGGCGTTCAGGGAACACACGCTGATCATAGGAGATGTTCCACATATCAGCTCATTGATGCAGCTAATGACACGCTATTGAGTTACTGCAACAGTTTAAAACGGCATACGCGGCCATATGGTGAGGTGGAAACTTTTTCAAATTGCGTGCAGCATCAACGTGAAAAACGTACGAAAAAATCAGACATTTTATTAATTGATAATTATCACAGCCTTACTAAGAACTTACTTGGGATTTGACATTAAAGGATCAAGGTTATGATAATACACCAGTCAATAGAGGCTATCGAATAGCAAACGTGCCACAGAAATATACCGCATATTTTATACCAGCACAGCATACCCTGGCAACTATAAACCAACACCATAAAATGACATTTCAAGCACACAATATCTATATCAGATAAAACGATTGTCCACACCTTTCCTATATAGGACATGCTTTCATTTACATCTTTGTTGGCAATGCGTATGTTAGCAACTAGCATCACGTAGAAATGCTTCGGGTAGCTAAACCAACAATCGACAACAGGCCAAATACAACGCGGATATCCGTTCGACGTGTCATGCGGGAGCACGGTGCTGGAGTCACACAAGCCCTGAGAATTGAAAAGGGCACATTTAAAAGACTGTCAACCTTTGTTAAGCTTTAACAGGAATGCTTGCAGAAGTGAAAATCTTGAAAACGAGATGCTGTTCCACTCGCTAAATCCTTTGGACGCGTACAAGGTAAGATGAGTGCGTCAAATTCCGAAACCCGGTGTGTGGCATAGGAAGCGACTGAGCAAGAAAAAGTGAAGATCAACCGGACTGAAACGTACGGGTTTGTTTGGTAGAGGCTATATCCACCAGCTGCTTGGCGTACTGCAGCCTCGCCTCCTGGGCGACATCCTCCCTCCCTGCGATCATGGCGCACGTCTGGGTGTACCTGAAACGAGCCGGTCAGCAGCTGTCACAGGGCGCCGGACGGCGGATGCGCGCCACGCTCACCAGCAGCGCGCCGGCTGCATGGAACGATAGAGGCTGCCACGTATCAGCATTCAGTATCTTCCCTCCCACGCCCGTGCGTGATCTGGCAGCAGCGCTGGCGCTTACCTCTGGTGGTCGTCCATGATCTGGTAGCACTGTGCCAGCTGGAGCAGCAGCTGGGCGGTCAGCTGACCCCAGCCCTCCTCCTGGTACGTCTTGAGCGCGTCCGTTAGCAGGGAGGCGGCGTGCGCCGCCTGGCCCAGACGCAGGTGGAACGTGGCCAGCTGGCGGCCCACCAGCCGCGCCGAGCGCAGCCGGCCCATGTGCTTGTACGTGCCCATCGCCAGCTCCGACAGCTCCTGCCGCCAGCCCAGCGCAGCGCTCAGCGGCGCCGCCATATCCCCGACACGTTCAGCAGTGGGGTGGCACTGTCTATGTCTATGTGAAGGACGCGCGACGGCGAATTTCAGATTCATGACAGATTCCTTAGAAAAATGAGCAACGCGCCTGTTTTTCTTTTTTGTTTTGCGCGGCCGACAATCGTGCACGCACCGAACTCAGTACAGCTCCACCTTACGAATGACCGTCGCCGAAATCCGTGCGGCCGCCGAGGCGGGTCCTTCCCGCGGGGCGAAGCCGCCACTGACCAGGTAGCAGTTCTGGAAGGCGTCGTGACTGGACAGAGCGTCCTTGAGCTTGTCAGCGGCTGGCGAGTCGCCCATGCCGGCCGACAGGGTGACCATCAGGTGCAGCTGGGCCGAGGACGAGCGCTCGCCCGGCAGCAGACCGCACAGCTCGCCCAGACCGTACAGCTGCCGGCAGGCCACAGTGCGCTGGCTCGGCGAACAGTGGCGGCGAACACCAGGGCACACGTTGGTGGTGACCGAGACCGCTGCCACTCCAGCGCATCAGCAGCCAGCGGCGGCAACGGAGACCACCCCAGCCACATGGCACGGGTTACCGGACTTTGAATATCCTCGGGAACGTATTTCTGCCGTTCAGTGGCAAAAAGGCCTCAGTGACATCAGGTAAATTGTTCAGGTTTTTTACGTTTCTGCACATTAACCAAAATTTGCTTAAGAAGAAACTACAACAGCTTTTGAACGCAGCTGTTTCCCAAAGTTTTGACTTGACATCGCAAGATGCAGTTGATCGAGGTACATCGAACGGCAATAGCTAAATCTCCAAAGAAAAAAAATGGCGGTTGGGGCATTTTGTCTTCGGCCGGCAGATCACCCAGACACAAAGCGAACACAAGGCCACTGCTATACTCATTGTCAGGGGGCGCGCCGCGACCTGCCATCGGGTCCACCGTCCTGTACCTTGAGCCGAGCCTGGTCATACAGGCTGGCGGTGTAGACGCCGACGGCCTCCTGGGCCGCCGTGTCCGCCGGGATCTCGCTGCAGATGTCCAGCACGTTCATGCAGGTGCCGAACGCCCAGCAGGCCAGCCCACCTGCCGGCGCGCAGGCTCAGCTCGGGCCGCAAGCGATGACACACCACTGACAAATAACCAGCGCGAGCAGCTTGAGAGGTCAGCAGAGGCTGCTGCGAGTCTGCAATGTCATCAGCGGGCCCCCCTCCAGCACCCAGCGTAGGGGCCCAGCTTGCCGGAGCACCAGCGGCCCGAGGCCGTGGCTCACCTGGCTGTATCTCCAGCTGCATCAGGCGCAGCTCGTTGATGGTGTTGAAGAGGAAGTTGAGCGTGCGCTGGGCAATCTCGGCAGTGCGGTCCAGCGCCTGCAGCAGCACGCACTGGCGCGCGTACAGGTAGTTCCTGCCGGGCGACAGACTGTCGTAGTGGCCACACCGGGACAGCGCTGACCGGCGGGACGCGGCCCCCGGACGCGCGCGGCTGGAGAGAGGACCGCATCGCTCGAGTTCGAGTGCTCTAAGCGTCACGCCACAGGGAAGAGAGGCGAAGAAAGTGAAAAACACCAATGTAGAACAGAACACAACATGAAGCAGCAAAGCCACGGACTCAAAGATCGATCAATCATTATGAGAGCATGCCAATGAAGAACTTGATGACTTTACACCGAAACCTTAGGAATCATACGGTCTCAAATCATGATAACCAGCCACAGATCATAAGGCCATTACGGGCGACGGCCGGGCAGATGTTTATGAGTGGCAGCGGGACGACTGTACGCAGCGCCCGGCCGTGGCCGCGGGCCGCTCTCACTGATACAGCGGTCAGAACGGGACCGACGAGCGGCGGCACCAAGCCCTTAACACCGAATGGTCAATGCTGAGCACACTTCATAACCCAGCGCCACCATAACACCGCAGACTGCCGGAGCCGCCTAGCTTGTTACCTGCCCCGCCGTTATTCTAAAGCCCAGCGAGCGTCCCCACCCGGGCCCTCGCTCTCCCCGGTAGCTGGCGGTCACGTACCGGAAGGCCAGGAGGGAGACGCTCTGGTTGCGGATGGCGTCTCGCACGGCGTCCGAGCAGCTGGCCGGGACGGACAGGCCGTGCCACTCCGTCACCGGCTGCGAGAACGCCTCCAGCCAGCGGGGCGTCTCTGCGGCGTACAGGGGCACGTGACGCACGGTTGGAGCAGCCGTCAAGGGTGCTCGTTGTGGTGCACAGACGCAAGCGGCACATGCGGCCCGGACAGGCAGCCAGTGCCCCGTGGCTGCGGCGCACAAGTGCGCATGACATGCGTCACTGAGAGCCACAGCCTCCAGCCGGCGGCACGTCTGTGGCAAACAGACACAAACGATAGACATGGCTAAGAGGGCCCACCTCCCATCACCCATCCTGATCTGCTATTAGTCAATGTAGCGATGGGGCATGCATGGGGATGTGGTCTGTAACCTCTCGGCAACGGGCGCGCGTCTGACGCCGCCTTTCCGATGTCGTCCCGATCCGGAGCCGCTCCGTGAGGCGCAGTCGCCTCGCCCGGCGTGAGGCGTCAGCCGGTGGGTGGCTCGCCCCGCAGAGGGGACGCACCTCCGGCGCAGGAGTTCAGTATGAACTGCGTGAAGAGCGCGTCCAGCTCGTCATACTGGACCAGCGCCTCGTCGCAGAGACCCAGCTGCTGGAATACGAACGCCAGCTCCTCCTGCAGCGGGAAATAGGCGCCGAAGCTCCAGTTGGACGAGGTCCGTTTCTCACCTGGAAGAGGCCGTAGCCCGCTGTTAGTCACGAGCCACAGAGGCGTGGGAGCTCAAAGCACGCGGAGCTGTCGGAGCAACATAGCTAAAGGCAGCTGCCGTCAATTCAGACACATCCACCCACAACGTCTACATCTTCGTATCAGACTCTGAACCGATATCGCCAAATATAAACTTTTCACTTATGATCCAGTGAGCATCTGCTGAATCAAAATTCATATATCACGTGTTGATGCATAACTATAGTCTGGTTGGCGTGAATCGCAACCGAGCAGAGCTCCACGCGCTGTTAACTGCAGGCAAAATGACAAAGAAGTGCAGGAGTCCACAAGATTCTTTCAGTCACTTCGGTAGCATTCCAATCGCTTCAAGTCTTCGACCAGCCTAACGGAGGCATGCGGCAACGCACGTCCCCACAGCGGACGCGCACTGCCAGGCGCTGCCTGACGCCCGGGAGCGGCCGCGGCCCCAGTGGGCGGCCGAGCGGATGGGGATGGCACTCACGTTGGCTCCGCATGGCGTCCTCGAACCGCACCAGCACGCGGTTGAAGCCGATCAGCAGGAAGTGGCGCAGCTTCGTCAGCAGGTTGTGCAGGGAGCCGGCGGAGCGAGCATCGGTCTTGGATGGGTCCAGGAGCGTGACGCACCTGGCCGGAAGAAAGCATGGCGTACGGCCAGTCAACGGGCATGCGTGGAAGAGTGTTGCGATGAGGGGCGATGCTTTCAAACGCACTGTACGTTCTTAGCACTGGTGGGAACACAAACCCTTGTGATCTGGTTTTTGTCTCGTCCAGCGCTTGTCTGTGCTGTCCTATCCCATCCACCTCATCGACCCCGTAAATCATCCACCTCCTGTCTGTCATATGCTTCGTTACCAGTCTCCTTTACCGTTGAGTGACACCTGTCTCTTGTGTCCTACCTCCCGTCTTTTCTCGTCAGTCCATCCTTCCGTGCTCTTCCCTCCACCTGCTCCCCAGTCTGACCCGTAAGCCCGTCTCTCGCGCGTCTCGCGTCCGCCCGGCCCTCACCTGTCGCCGTGCTTGCTGTTGATGTCGGCCTTGACCTTATCCAGCACCGAAGAGCGGGGCAGCAGCTTGTTGGCCTTGCTGCGCGCGTCCGCTGCCTCCACCACCACCACCAGCCAGTCGACCACGTTGTGTTGCCGCAGCATGGCTAACCACGACTGCAGCGAGTCCCGGGTCGACGACTTGTACGTCTCGTTATCCTGAGGACCAGCCAGTTGTCAGTCGGCAGGCGTGCTGATACGCGACGTCCGCTCCCGTCACCCAACGCACAGACGAGCTGAGACAGTGTGAGGCACAGGAACACACCAAATATTAGTGTAACGATTTACCCGGGGAGATTGGAGTGAATCGCAGGATGCAATTGAGTTTTTGAAAAACAAAAAAAACAACGTTGCGGAACGTTACGGTTTCATGACGAAACTCTGGCATTGCCCCGAGATTTCACGACCGGATGGTGGCGCCAAGGCTTACAAAACAACCACAGCTTGGTGGGATGGTAATTTTAGAAATCCATCCAATAAGAAGCTCAGAATAAACCTTAAACATAAAGAATCATCCACTGCAGTTAAGTCTAGGTAGGTTATGCAGTTAGATGAGCACATAAGTCTCACATATGAACTGGTGGCAAATCATTTGTAGTGATGCCTGGACAAAGCACAGCAGGCTGGAAAGTTCTTTTTGAAGCTGTTCTGATATTAGGTGTGCTGATATATAAGCATGTTGTTGACTAAAATTACTGTAGCAGTTTTGCTGATTACAGCTGCATCCTAACACACGGTGTTAATTAGAAGGTTGAAAAAGCACAAATGTCCCGACCACATGGTACAGCAGGCAGCATGCCGGAGAAAGCTCACCGGGCAGTCGGTCCAGAATGTGTGCAGGCAAGGCCGGCGCACCAGGGTGCTCATGTCGTCGGTGAGCGTAGCCTCTGAGCACGGCTCGAAGGTGGCCTCCAGGGTGACGTGGCGCGGCGGCCGGCCGTAGCTGCGCCGCCACTCCACCTCCTCCTGTGGCAGGCCATGCACCAGGCTGTTCTGCAGCAGCCGGAACACCTGTGGCTCGCCGGCGTCTGCGAACAAGGCAGCTGTTATGCGGGGTGGACCACCACACTGGCCTGCGTCTGTGGACAGGCCAGTTGTTATGCAAGGTGGAACACTGCACTGGCTGGTGTTTGCTGAGGTTGTCAGTGACTGGATTCAGGGTCTCAAACATCTCTATGTGTGTCTTGGGAATGGTGAGCATAGGCGTGTGCACATGTGGACAAGGTAGGTGGTGCGTGAATGTGTGTATGCATGTGCTAAGCAGTCTGCATGCTTGTGCATTTGTGCATATGCACATGCTGATAGGCTGGAGTGCTCTTGGTATGAGCATGTATCTAATGAGCAAAGACACTAATATGTCACAGCTGAGTTGGGTCCTGAGGCTGGAGCATAATAGTACACTTTGACTTCAGAGCATCTTAATAATGATGATGCCACACATCCTTGGTGAACCTTATAAGAATGCCATAAGGATAATTCTAGTGCATCTCTCTTTGCCATGGAATCAATACAGCTACCTGCTGCCAGTCTGCACAAATGCTCTAATGTTAAGTATATTTGGCTACTCAGGAAGCATGATGTAATGACAGGAACAAAAAGATGTGGAACTACAAATGAAAAGCTTACTTACCATGTCAACACTACAAAACATTAGAACAAGTTAACTTACAGGTGATAACAGGCTTTCTTCCTCTCTCTTCCATTGAAGCCATTCTGGGTTGTGGGCTCAAAAGATCCACAGCTTCACACAAAATGGCTGGATGGCATGGTGCTGAAAACAAAGTTACCATTACATGACAATTCAAAATGATAACAAGTGTTGCTGCCAAAAAAGACAGCAATAGTAACTACTAACAGCAGTGGAACAGCACTGAAAGTCACTTGAGAACACTTGGAATTCTGCATCACCTTGATAAAAAACCATTTGTAAGATTAGTTAACTAGGCAAGGAAAAGGAAATACAAGCTAGGGAGTTGTGACCTTTGATACAAATGCATCACATGCAATTTGCCTTAGAAGGAAGCTGGATTAAGACTGATAGGTAGTAGCCTTTGCCACATTCAATCTTTTCCTCACATGGAATAGGTCTAACACAAGCTCTTTGAATCAATTTTTATAGCTGCAGATATAAACAATATCACACACATCATAGGCTAAGAATATTAACTACAGAACACATTTATTATTGACCTAACTATTGATTTACCCAATACCATAGAGATTAAAGGAGTGTGGGCATTTCCTCAACTTCAACTGGGTGCATGTCAACAGTTTTCTGTATTTCATTTAAAGATGTCATGGACAATCCTCAATCTCTTTCACTACCCAACTCTTATTTAAAAAGTATTTCAGTGCATGTGAGAATTCCCCGCCAAATTCGACTGACCACTTGTTTATTTGTTCTGGACCCCCCCCCCCCCCCCCCCGTTTTCCAGACCAGCATTGAGGGCTGACCTAGGGAAATTAGTTAAGTAATCAAACTTACCATTTACAGGAGCTCAAAATGCATATCCACACGCTCTACAAGAGCCAGGTGCAAATTATACGTACGGTACGGGGAAGCGCACTGAGACGTGCTGCACCAAAGATTAATAAACAGCAAAATCCGGGCGTAGATATTCTCATATCCCACCACAGCTTTTTTATTCACCTACTTTCTCTGTCAGATGTGCGCAACATTTGTGTCGATATGGAAGCCCATAGCCGATGCTGCCAGATTCCCTGACCTCGCTTGTGAAGCGACCCAAGCAACTCCTCGGACCGCACCGATATGAAACACACACCTTACCTTACAAACGCACCTATAAACAACGGTCGGTCCCGCCTCACCGCATCCGAGTTGCACGTCGCGAAAACAATTCTGGCATTTCGCTCGACATTGTGCCCGAAACACCATTTATGAAGCGCTAGCATAGCTTCTGAGTTTGTCATCTTGTGAAGTTCATCGATCTTCTTGCAAGGTTATTGAAACAACGTGTATGTCTTAGGCCTCTCTCTCCCTGGTGAAGGTCGAGGTGCCGATCTGCTACAGTTGGGCGCTGGCGACCGACTTCCACGCGGCGCACAAAACTGCATGTTTGCGAATGCGTGACAGCTGCCTTGCATGCGCATTGCACAAGGGACGACTGATGTAGCCCGTCAATGATCTTCGAACCTACGACCTCAAAACTATGAGACGAACACCACGCCACTTGTTGTGAAGGTGTACCCAATGCACGCTTTTTTCGAGTTCACAAGTAACAGGAGCCGTTGCATGCGAGCGATGGTCTGAAGTGTTTATTTCTTTCAACAATCCCACCACATCCTAGCAAGAGCGGAGTCAATGATAATGGAACACATGTATTCCGAAGGATCCAAGCAGGCACCGTATTCAGTGTTTTGAGCTCAGACAACGCCTTTACCGTTTGGCGTCAAAAAGCGAGACGTGACACAGACCCCAGAGACATCAAGCCTGCGGTTAGCGGCAATCGGGGCATAGCTCACATTACTTTCTATCCACTTAAATGGTGGCGAGATGGTCCCAGTGCTGCTTCAGACCCAACGGGGTTATGACAGCACGAAATCAGACGCCTTGTGCTCTATGGCTGGTTCCAGACCACAACAGAACGCCGATCGCCGCAGCCGCCGCCTACACCGGTCCGTCACGAGTCACTTGACCGCAGCCACCACCCACTGGACACTGCCTCAGGTCATGGGTAGCGGAGGGGAGGGGGCGGCACTTCATCACACGCCCCTTCCCCACGCCCTCGACACGCACTACACGGGGATGGGGAGGCTATGGATCTCCTCTGAGCACTCCTGAAAGGCTTCGGTGTAGTCGTCGTGCGGCTGGATCAGCGCCATAATGCAGCCCTTCTTCCGCCCCAATGCTGCGCCAATGTCCTCCTTGCAGGGCACGTACACGTAGGGAATCGACTTCTCTTCGCACACCGCCGGCAGGTGGCACATGATGTCCTCCGGAGTGACGTCACCGGCGAACACCACGATCCTGGCGGCGAGAAATAACGCACAATGTCGATGGTTGGTTTACACCACAAGACCTTCTTTGCGCCAATATAAGAAAGATAAAATCAAAAGTAAAATATGTCGTATATACTTTATCGTATATATTATATATACATTGTATAAATATATATATATATATATATATATATATATATATATGCACATATATATATATATATATATATATATATATATATATATATATATATATATATATATATATATATATATATATATATATATATATATACATAAAGCTGTGATATATCCATACACATCAACTGTGCGAATCATTATGCTGCCGTGAAATTGCGCGGAATCGGATATGTACAAAAATTGGTGAATTCCTCCCCACCTCACGGTGATGGTCTTCTACAGCGATCATGCATCTCGGGGAGTAGTGCAATAGGGGAGTGCAAAGCATCCACAGCCCTATGCGTCGCATAATTACTGTCTTTCCTTGCTCTCGTGCATGAGACTCCAGCATCGTATTATAGCCGGGCAAGACGTAGAAAACAAAAACAGCACAGAAAACACAACCCAGCATTATTCCTTCACTAACCCTCAGCAACGTTCAGGGAAGCTGACCGCACATCTAAGACGCACAGTCCCTTTCCCCACCCTTTCTGCACATTATCTCTTCATTCCATGCCGCCCGATCATGGGTTCAAGAAGCTATTCGGCACACACTAATACAAGCCACCGGACCACCACAGAGTCCAGCCCCGTGCCGAGCGTCCACCGACTGTACCGTCACTGCAGCTAACGTATGTTAAATGTCCTGTACTTCTGGTTCACGCTTCTTTCTCATCATATTGCTGTGGGACTAACCATTTAGTCAGCGCAACTGTGTGGCATTGGAAAGTTGCTTACTTTTTGTATATCTACAGACATACACACAACATGGATCACACAAAAATTATATGTGTGTATGCATGTATGTATGCATATGTATATACATATATATATATATATATATATATATATATATATATATATATATATATACATTTGTATATTGTGCTTCATTTTTGGCCCATGACACCATATCCAATGCTATGAAATACTGTTGTCATCTCAGGAATTGTGCACAAATGTTACATGTATATAACAGTTCACAAGAAACCACACAAATAATGTGGAATTTTGTCAGTTACCAGCATATCTATGCGCCATTGCTGAGCCCAAGGCTTTAAAGATGGACAGATCTCTGGGCATACAAAATTGTATCGGATAATGCTATCTGCGCGCAAAAAGTCCTACATCCAATCTGCAAGCCTGCTGAGGGCATTTGGTTTGGTTGGCTCCCTCTGAATCCATGGTTTACTTACAGCACTATTTTGAAGCAGACATCAAGCTTTCCTTAAATGCCCATGTCACAGATGACAAGCAATATGCTAAAGATTGCAATCTAGGAGCAATCAATGGCACCCCACACATGACATTGCCAACATCACTCACCCTGTATCTCCTTTCCTGAGCCTTGTTTGAACATCCTTCAGTCCATTTCGAACTTGGCCTTTGTGCTTGTTGCCTGCAATGCAGAGGCATGCAGTCACATGCAAATAAAGTCCCTCAAAATGACAAAACCAAGAAAGATCTTTTCATGGCATTACTTCCAGCAAGGCATGGATGGTGCAGTCTTCTTCCTAATATTTTTCAGTCAGATGCCCTGTATGGCTTGCATATAAACATATATATATAATCTAATATATAATATATAATCTAATCTATATCTATATCTATACCTATATCTAATCTATATCTATATATATATACACCATTTGTTTTGATTTAATCATATTTCACAAACAACACAGGATAAAACCATTAAACACACATGTGCACAACAGCAATGCATCAATATCAAAATCCCTGCAAACAACACGACATTGGTGTGATCCTTCTGTTTCTGTGCATCAGATAGTCATTCACTCAAAGTATTAGGTTCTCTAGAAGGCACTGAGTGACATGCTTCAAAATTTTCCCATGGGGAAAATATGATGCATGTCTTTGCATTCTTTAAAGCTTCAACTTAAAGTCTTAGTTAAACTTCACAAGTAGCCTGGTGAAATCAGATGATGAATATGCATTAAAAAACAGACAATTGAAAAACTTGGTAGGTACCATAACCCTATACACACAGCAGTTTGTACTCATTCCTGCAAAAGCAATGTGGCCAGCAGCTGGCTACTATTACAGTCACATGCCATCACCTCGGTATATCACTGATGATCCCAGTCAGTGGGCTGATGTAACCTTACTAGGAAAACAACCCATAATCTGAGAAGTCATCTCCCATCCCCAGAAAATTCCACCACATTTTGAACCATGACCAAATTACTCCCTAACAACCAATCACATCAGTACAAAGCCATCAAATGACTACAACACAATACTGCATACCCTTCTTTATCATCTTCATCAGTTTCTTGGCAAGCTTCTTTGAGGCCATTGGTTTGCAGATGCGGTTCACAAATTTCAGTTTCTCATCATATGACAAACCAGACTCAGCCTGTGACACATCCAGACCTTCTTCCGCTGCCTCTGATATGCTTGAGCGTTTCTTTCCCATGCTTGCTGAAAGGCAAGAGTACATGCAGATAAGTCAACAATAAGTCCACTTTTAAAGGTTATGATTTATGTAGTGACCTCTGACCTGACCTAATGCCACCATGTCCTGGAAAGTACAGGTTATAGACTATGATACATTAGTTTAATAGTTTTGTATGGATCAATCCAATGGGTTGAAACTTTTGAGCAAGGGGTTGTCCCCAGCTAATTTTGGAAGTTACTAGCCTTGTAGGTTGATATTTGACCTTGGCCAGTGCCACCATGTTCAGAAAGGGCATATTATTAATCATGGCACACAAATTTTTGTGTAGAAGTTACAAGAACTAATCAATATTTGTCCTTTGAACATAGATCAATGCTCAGCCCTAGTGCTCCCCTTTGAGTCATAGCAATGGCAAGTGCACAGATGTGTGGAGAAATAGCAAATAGATGACAGCATATAACTGTACAGAGCTGGATAGCAGAACCACATTTGACACCTAAGCACACTGCATCCTGTACTAGAAAGGAACTTTGTAGGAATGTAAATATCATTCAAATTCCATGTCCTTCATTCATGCCATTTAAAT
Source organism: Pollicipes pollicipes (assembly GCF_011947565.3). Taxonomy (NCBI): domain Eukaryota; kingdom Metazoa; phylum Arthropoda; class Thecostraca; order Pollicipedomorpha; family Pollicipedidae; genus Pollicipes; species Pollicipes pollicipes. The sequence goes on along the minus strand of NW_023596576.1, from coordinate 42,679,480 downwards.
AAAATGTCTGACCAGTCAAACAAATATGCAGACTGCACACAAAGCATGGCCAAAAAAAATGTCACAGGAGACTAGCATGTGGGCCAGTCTGCAAAAAATCCATTCAATGATCCAAAATGCTTGCATGATATCAGTGCACTGAACCTGTAGCATGCATGCATTAAGCTTGTTAGAGGCAAAGTCGTTTTCATCAATCAAATTTTTTGCTTGTTGAACTGAGAGATTTTTGCACACAACTATGTTCTTAGCATCATAATCTCTCAAAACATGGACTCTTATAGGCATTTTGTGCTAAAATTGGAAGTTACTGTGCCCTCAGATCAGGCCTTTCGCACATATGATGTGCGTGCACTAAATCATTGTAGGGATGTCAATATTACGGAGAATGTGTCCGGTGCAACTTGTGTATCCTGCAGTCCGGCACGTGGATGACACCCGAACAAGACGGAGTCCAACCCGGTGGCGTGGCGCCCATCAACCGCGCGGATGTATGACAAAAATTTTGACGGTCCTTTAACCAATGCCTAACTGGTTCCCCTCATTAACTTTATTTACCGCCTCGGGGCCCCCACCTCACTCCCACGCTCGACTCAGCTCACCACGTGTATTTCTAACGTCAACGGAGCACACGACGCCTCCAAGGATAGTAAAATACCTCAACGGCCTAGCTCGCCTTATTATCACAGGATGGCATGACGTCACCGGTACTCTAAACAGTAGCAGATAATGCCGCGCTCCTGTCACCTTTATTACGCGTTGTGGAATCCAAATCAAATTAATGGCGTAAAAAGGATTTCGAGAATGCTTATTTTGAAAAGAAAACCATTCCAAGGTAAGCGTTACTATCCTTGGGAAAAGGCCCACGGAAGACAAACCTTTGGTAAACGCGAAATGGGACCCAAGATGACAAGAAAATGTGATGTCCAAAAGAAAGGAAGAGCATCCATCATTATAGCTCCTTTCATGGGGGCGTTTCTTGCTTGAGCGAGCAAGAGGGGTCAGACAGATGAGCTTATTTTACCGGACGGGGAACTTATTTTACCACGTTCTCCGGATGCCAATCGAGTACCAAACGCTCCGGTGGGGCTCAATTATTTGACACCCAAAAATTTGGCACATGCTTTTATTTTACCACTGACATCAAAACGTAAGAGAGATAGAGACATCCAATTTGTAGGCTGAGTTCGTCTAAATATGACACCACTTATGTTAAGAGTTAAGGTTCCTAGGCATGATCTTTAGGACAAATAAGGTCGAACGAGATTAACACGCTCCAGGGCGGCCGCTTGGATACCTTTCGCTCGGGTGGAGGGGGGGGGGGGCAATTTGACCCTGAGTTCTCAGGAACTAGGTGAGCTAGAAGCACCAAATTTACAGGGTGAATAGGCCTGTGCCTGAACTCACTCAGGGCAAAGTTTGAGGTTCCTAGGTCATGGCTTGGTCAAATAAGATCAAGCAAGGGCAATTTCCGGGTTGGTCTCCAAAGTGGCTCTCACAACCCAGATACCTGCTTTAAGCACAGGCCCACACGCTCATTCAAGGTAAATGACCTTGTTTGACCTCTCTAAGGTCATGGTGACAAAAATCACACCAGACTGCTATGAGTTTTGCATTTGAATAAGCGACAAAGATAACACCAGGCAGAATGTTTCTAAAAACAAAGTGTTGACCTGGGTCATTTTAGGTCAGTGACCTATTTTGAATTTTAAAAAATGCATTGAAGATGTATAATGTGGTTCCTCTTATCAACAAATTCAAAATGAGCACCAGAAACTACCCCCTTACAGCAAGCCCTAGAGTAATGAAACAGATTGGCTTTGACCTTGGTCTGGCCTTCAAAACTGACTTAAAGTCAATGGAATTTGTTCAATAAATTGTTATGCTTGCATAAGAAAAGCGTCCCAGAGATGTATGGCCCCGTACAACACTTCGTTGTTGCATCAGACTGAAAAATTCCCTAGAAATCGACTTTGCATAATCCATGGCCTGACTTTGACCTGTCGTAGGTCAGCGACCTTACAATATACATCTTAATGCTTACACCAAACGATCCACTATTGCCATGTCTACAGCTATGCAAAATTTGGCGCGACTGCGTCTTGCCGTTCTGAAACCATTTTGGAAAAAACTTTGAGGATAAATTTGACCCCCAACCCGAGCGCGTGTTAAACTGATTGGTATCCGAAGCACCCTCATGCCCCTACATGCACCTGCCTTGACTGTATAAATACCTGTTCTAAGCAAATGGTCAGGTGTGGTTATTATTAGTTCAGTGACCTTATTTGACCTTTAGGAGGTCATGGAGACCAAAATTCTGAAAGGATGTTTTGATATTAAAATATGAGCAAGCGTCAAAGATTCTGCTACCCGCTACGTTCTCGAGCAAACAACGTTGATCGGTGTTAGAGCCAGTGGCCTACTTTTACCTTTACGAAGCCCATGGAAGATGGTTGTTGCAGTCCGTGCTATCAACAAACTAAAAATGAGTATCGGAAGTCACCCCATGAAGTTCTCCGTTGAAAAGCAGGTACGCTTTGACCTCGGTCTAACCTTCATACCTGACCCAAGATGAATGTCGTTCGTTGCAATCTTGAATTCAGTTGTCTAGTTGTCTAAGAAACTATCTCATAGATGTGTGGCCTTGTCAGCCACTCCATCATCGTATTCGAATGAACGATTCTCTAAACCTAGTGCCGACATACGGGCGTAATTACGTACGGATAACGAACGAACGTATTCGAGACGTACGGATCACGTAGTCCCGCAACGCGTATTCTGTGTGTCAGGGATGGAATGACCTGATGATGTGCAGACTGTGCTCTGTCGTGTCCCGAGCACGCAGCATGATGCTTTGTGGAATATCGCCACGAACATTGCCACCAGGTGCACGCAGCCGCAGGGCGTGTTCGCGCAATTGAGAGTGGCCTGTACCTTCAGATCGAGAGGGGCTCGCAGACGTATGTTTTTTGCGGTGAGTGATGAGGCAGGGTGGGCCATCGGGTGCCTGGCAGCTCCGTATTAAGAAACTTCTCACTGTAACCCACCAAACGATTTCGCCCTTTATGGTATAGTTTGTTGCTTTGTTTAACCCCTTGCCTGTTGTTTTTGCCTGGCGGTGCGAACAACCACGACTGTCTATACCGGTAGGGCATTCACGCATTTTCTGTTCGCTATTCATACGGCGGTGTAAGAGTTGTAACTGGTACGTTTCGCATTCTGGGATATTTTCCTCTCGCTTTACTCAAACGCTTGTATCTGCATGCATCCGATAGCCGTGGGTCTCTGAGGTTGAGGGGACAGTACCCACACGTTCTTAAAGCTGCCAGGATGCATCCATGATTCACACGGTGTCGCCACCCCCTCTTCACAGGCGCATCACCAGGACTTCACGTTCGATTGCGGGAAACGGAGTGGCGGGAAGCCGAGTCGGTGACCTCGGAGCAAGCCGTTGTACGACTGGGGGAGCGGGGGAAGGCTCTGCTAGTGTCCTGAGTATCAAACCGACGAATTGGTGGCGTGGGACCAAGAACCAGTGGTTGGCTTCTGCCCTACCCATTGGCGATATCCCTACGAACTTAACAAATACTAGCCCAACAAGCGATCAAGCGCTCTCCCGATGTCGGCCAGCGCAGGTTCATGCCGCACACTGCGCTAGCGAGCACAGGGACGCTGCCAAGATTTTTCAAAGGCAGAGGTGACAGAGGTCGACGATAACACATCGATTCGATTTTTACTGATTTATTTATTTTGATTTTTTACTTACCGACTTCATTTTAATGATTTATTTTGATTTTCTGAGAGAAGCCATCTATGGTGAGAAGCAAAAAAAAAGACGGGGCAGCCCATCTCCTTGGCCGCTGTGCGCTGAATCATATGCGCAAGTGCCAAGCGGGCGGGAACAGCGGTTGCATCACTGACCCTGCGCCGGCTCATAACGCGTGCAGCACACCAAAAGCGCAAAATTCCCTTAAGTGCCGATTTTCGTGCACCCTGCACGGACAGCCACAAGGCAACGAGCGGGTGCGCTGTCTTTAGGTGTGGGGTTGTGACTGCATGTCCTCCAAAGTCGGATGGACATAGCGGCGGACTGGTTAGGGTCATGTACCTGTATGTGGGCCTCGGGCTCGAATCCCGGTTGCGCAATGCCCTCGAGCATCCAGTCCCTGACTCTGTCCCTGTGCGTACGCAAGGGTGAGTGAAGACCTGCGCCCCGTTGTTTTTATAAGTGAGAAAACGAACTGCTATGCGTTTGGGAGATGCGGTCCATCGGTGACCGCGAACAATACCGACCAGACAGACAATACAACAATACAGACCGCGGTCGCTGAATAGCATGTTGCAGGCGCAGGGCAAACAGCCATGAGGAGGCCGACGACAAAGTCCGCAGCACTCCGCCGCTGGACCAGTATAGGGCGGCTCAGACCAGTGCCAGTGCGGCCCTTGCCAGCGCAGGCAGCCGGCTGGCCGATAGTGAGGTCTGCGGTGCTCCATCACCGCACCAGTGCGTGGTGGGTTACTGGGAGACAGGGAGCCAATAAGCCTTGCACCCTTGCCACTGACAGCGGAAGCGACGGAAGACTGGCTGCAGGCTGCAGGTGTTCGGGTCTGGCGCAAGTACCGAATGAGGACAACCTTCGAGCGAGACAAAACGAGAATCACAACTCGAGTTGTAACGGGATCGTAGCCCAGATCTCCTTGACTGTCGAAGCGGCGAGACCGCGCACGCCTGCAGGGATACGTAGCTCGCGGACGGACACGTTTGGAACGCTGGTCGTGCACATGACCGTGGGTCATACTTCGTGCGTGATCGAGGACGCCCTGCCCGCTCCCCCTACTCCACTGTTTGCGGGGCCATGTTGGAGTCAAATCACCACATCCGTATCCGTACATTGGAAACCATCCCCCAGGTGGCTCTTACGGCTTCAAGTCGTGGTTATGGTCATGTTTCAAATTGCATACTCAAATGTGCGGTATAAAAGGCGTGCACTCAAAGTGTACAATAAAGCGATACAAGCAATTGTCAGAGTTAAAACAGACCTACCCATACACTATGAACCGGATCAGATCAGTGGTACGTGGCCAGTGATCAAAACACATTGCGTACGGAGGTCCTAAACGCGCCCAGTGTTGTGGCATCACGGCTACGACGGCAGGAGGTTCCAGACAGATGCGGCCGAATGTGAAAAACGCTCTGTGTGGCAGCCAATCGGTGAGTGTTTCAAATTGCACACTAAAAGTTGCAGCATAAAAGGCATACTCAAAGTATACTATGAAACAAGGCGAGCAATGATTGATAATATTAGTTGAAACAAACCTACCTATGTACTATGGGTCGGGTCAGATCAGTGGTCAGTGGCCATTGATAAAGAACACATCACGTGTGGAGATATCAACGCGCTCAGTGTTGTGGCATCACAGGCTTTTTATGACAGGCGGCTCCAGGCAGCTGCAGCCCGATGCGAAAACGCCTGCAGTGTGGCGGTCAAACGGTGTGTGTGCAGGCGAAGGCTAACTCTGTCCGAGGCGCGCGTTTCACAGGCTGAAACAGCGCGCGTGGGGCAGAGCACGCAACCTGGTGAGACAAAGCGCCATATCCTTTAGCGCCCCTCAAGTCAAGTCAAGGATCAAGTATTCCATCCTCGGCCATCCAAGGGAAGTTGAGGCCGGGATTTGATATGGTGCTTTTGAGAGTCGGCTATCGCTCTTGAAGCAAAGCTTATTGCTTTTTAAAATTTTGTGTTGTTGACTGTAAGTCGCCCCGCCCCACACGCACAGGCAGTACGTGATGTCAGGGAGCATCTACGCCTGGACGATGATATTGAGAAGATCTGAAGTGACCTAATGGCAGAAATTGTACAAAGGTGGATTTCAATGCATTTTTACGGCGCTTGAGACATCGGCAACCCATGGCAGACCGGAGTCAACTATGACGCCGAAATTTTGATGCTACTTCAGGCATACACAGTCGAATCGTTTACTTCAAGGTGAGTCAGGTGACTTTTGCGATTTTGCTTTGACCCAGCGAGCAAAAAAAGAACAGTTTTCGTTTCGTTCGTTGGATAGAATTGACACTAAACCAGTACTGACTGACATGGAACCAGCACTGAAGCTCACGCATACGTTCCAGTCTGGTTTTGTGGTCGGCGAGACGCGGCCCGTCAGGGCGCGCGAAATCCCCGCGCATCGTGTCGTTGGCATAGGAGATGTGGCGACCAGGAATCAAGTGTCCATAGAAATCGTTGGTAAACAAAGTGAACAAAAAAGGACCGATGATCGAGCCTTGAGACATGTCGCGTGAGGTTGGGATAGTTATCCGTTCTCAAGGCCACCCGCTCTCAACACACCAAATTGTTGCTAAACGCCATTTAAACACTGGAAATACGTGTCCCAGTGGATCCCACGAAGCCCAAAAGCCAAACATCAACAAAGAATTATTGGAAAATAGAAGCATTTAGATTCTGAATACTCAACATCAAATATGACACCAATCCAACGACCTGCGATAACTTAGCAGCATAGACATGCTCAAAATGATATATCAACGCAGCTTTAGTAGCAAACGCCCATAGGTAATATCAATGTATTATAATGTGGAATGGAACACTGGCCGAGCAGCCACCAACGTGCAGCAGTTACGTAATCACGCTTTGTAACGAAACGCAAGCCGGGCTCATTCGCTTAGGTTCAGATCTATGACTTTCAAGAATTCTTCCTCGGATATTTGCAGAAGTTTTGCACCTTCCAAATGCAGTTTTTGGCGCTTTAAAACATCGATGAGCTTCATTTGTTTCTTAAAGCCCGTAATCAGTTCTTGCTTTTGTTTCTCCAGTTTCTTGTTCATTGCTTCAAGAGACAGAATCCTGTCCTTAGACGTTTCAGTTAAATCCTTCGTCTTTCCCTTTTCTGTTTCAAGTGCAAGTCGTAATTTTTCCAATTCCTCGTTTGCTCTTCTGAGCTTTACCTCCATCTGAGCACTTGAAGTCAACACTGTTTGCACTTCCCTATTGGAATTTTCTGCATCTTTTTTCCAAGAAACACACTCATTTTTTGCCGTCTGTGACTCTTTCTTAGCCTCATCAAACGCTTTCTTCAGCCTGTTGATTTCCAAATTAAATTTTTGCGACCCCGCTACTGCCCGTTGCTGCTCCTTTTCTGATGCCTTGCTTTTTTCAGCCAAGGCAGAGTTTTCTCGGGCTAGTTTTTCACATTGAGCCCTCAAACGCTTTATTTCTGCCTTAGCTACCCTGAGTTTGGCCTGATACAGCCTGGTCTGCGCAGACCTGCTCAGGTTTTTCGAAACAACTGATGATGCGCTTGAACCTTCATCTTCTTTGGTGCTCAGCTGATCAAATTCTTCAGTGATACTATCCTCAGAATCTGAACACTCTCTGGACAGACTGGGGGGAAGTGTTTGATGGAGCGTCACTTGATACGGCTCCTGGGACGATCCTAGTGTGTTCGATATTGGGGCCTGACTTGACCCCAAAACTTCTTTGCTCTTCATGCACGCATCGTTCCTTCTTCTCGGGCAGCGTTGCCCTTCATTCTGTTCACGTGGTATGTCAAATGAAATAGCTGCTTCAGATTTTTCTCTCAACGCACTTTCTGCTTGGGATATCAGGGATGCTGTTTTCTTCTTTAGCGACTCATTCAATTTCCTGTAATATTCCTCTTTTTCTCTCAGGCTTACGTCATCCAAATCATCCATTTAACTTATCAGGTTAGCTATCGATCTGAAACATAGAAAAGAAACCAGATTGTTACCGCATCACAAGAACAGCCATAGGAAATGTTGCCGTATTGCCCTTTACGCACAGAAGAGAACAGAGTGGAGAAACAAGATTTGCTCGCCTTTGCATAACCCACTTAGCATTCAGCAAAGGTAACCACCCACTGTGAAAACCCATTAGGTCTTCCCATCCCAATTCTAAAACACAGCCAGGGCAGAAAATCGCTCTCGGAAAGTGCATGCGTGCGCGCGTGTGTGCGTCGGGGTGTGTGGAGGTCCAGGATCCAGGGGCCCGGACCATCAGCGCTCAGTTCAACGCAACAGGGCCCATTCGCTAAGTTGGATTACTTCGGTTCTGAGCCAATTTATTTTGAGAGTTCCTTTCATCATGATTAAAAAACCAACAAAAACAAAAAGCGGCTTGCGAAAAACTGGCACACACCGGGGGCGGATGTTTGACTGTCGCACACTCTGACCAGCCGGAGTTGCGTGACATTTTGGCTGAATTCTAAGCATGCGTCGAGGTTAAGACAGCGACCTGACATTTGTTTACACCAATTTAACCCACCCGAATAATCGCCGGTCCCACCGACTCTTATCACCCATTTCGTCCCGAGGCTCAACTTGTCCTTCGTTGCTCATTTCGACCCACCGAACGCGCACACTTCCGGTGTATTTAAGCATCTGTCGTAGTTTGAACTTAAGCCTGAGATGATTATTTTCAGATACTACTTACCTTTCATCGAGGTAACCACAGCTAAAATTCAACCGTACTCTATTTCTGTCTGGCGCCATTTTTCAAGGCCGAACAAATTCCTCATTATTCGCACCTTCTTTTTATGCCCCCTTTATCACCACACGTAGAGCATTCCGTTTACCCCAGAATTTGCTAGCATACCACACATCAATTCAACGACTAAGCACATTATAACCTTTGGTCGTTTTGCAAGGTTTCAATCAGCTGTTCTGAGGCGGTGATGCCCAGGACGCTGTGCCGCGACTTCCTGGCGCCCATGATGAGCGCGGAGGAAATTACCGGCTGGGACAGTGCGTGCAAGTGTGTCCAAACTCGCTTAACCACAGCGTGCAAGCGGTTCGATGAGCGCGGGGGAAGTTACCGGCTGGGACAGTGCGTGCAAGTGTGTCCAAGCTCACTCAAACGCAAAGCGTGCTCAAACCGTGCCCAAATGACACCCACACAAAAATACACTGGTTATGTGCCTGCGGGGAGGGGATGGAGCTCAGTGAGCGATCATCCTTAGATAACCAAATGAGCTGCCGAGTGAGCGAGCTGAGTAAAGCTGCAAGTGCAAATGAGCAAGTGAAATGAGCAAAGAAAATGCATTGAGCATGTGAGCAGGCTGAGTAAAGAACCCAAACCTGCATAGGGGTACCTCCCCCTCCCCCCAGTGTTTGCATGCCTGACGACGGCTAGTGCAGATACTTTCCTATCCTGACCACATGGCACACATACCTAATGATGCACAAAGTCATGTATATCTGAAATGCCTGTGCTCGCTTCCCATTCCCAGGCAATGGAAAAGCTTGAAAAAGACAATGATTGAAACACAATTTACCATCCCGCTTCTGCTCGCAAAGGTCGTCGTAGTGCAAAGGCACAGGCCGTAGTACCGTAGTGATGTGCGACTAGCGTGAGCACTGTGCCGACTGGGTGTGCGTCACCCGCGACACCCGGCCATCACTCAGTGCCATTTAGGAAACCTGGTCGGTTTTACGCCAGCCTCCAGATTTTCTCCCCGTGTGTAAGTCCGCGGCGCAGCTGGCCTCAGGATACGAGGATAGGGCAGCACTGGGCAGGGTCACCCTCAATCTTGGAGTTTCTAAGCCTGGTGTGTCACCATACTCCTTTCTGGAGGGTGTATACACACAGAGGATGGAGTGGACCAGCCCACCATGTGCTTTCACATGATAATTTGGGGGGAGGGGGGCTGAAAAGTGACACATAACCCTACATACACCCATGAAGTGTGAATAAACAGGCTTCTTCCCAGATGTGGCCCAATTGCTTCTCAAAGATATGGAGGGAGGCTGAAGGCTCCCAACTGAATAGGAATGTTTTTTAAGATCATTTTTGGTAGGAAAGTGAGAATCATGAACCAACATTGGGAACTATGTACATGTCTGACCAACACCAGCACTACCAACAAATGTAATTTGCAAGGAGCACTGCGTAGCCCTGCCTGGCTGACCATGGGTACCTTTGTTTTTGTGTTCCTCCCAACATCATAGAAAATGTCCAGGAATGGCTAGATAGGCCGTTCCAGCTGCTGACAGCTGCACCAAGCAGCCCAAAATACATGAGAATAAATACTAATAAATTGCAGGTCTCTGCTGCTCAACTTTTTCTGATCTCATTTTCTGATCTCATTTTTCTCATCTCTCATCAACTTTTTTTGATCTCATCTGATCTTGACTTTTTCTGATCTCATTTGTGTTCTTGTTCACTTGTTGTCCTGTAAAGCATCTTCCAATCATTAACTTCTGCTAGCTTTGATTCCTTTCAACCTGTTTTCAGTTTGACTAATATCCTGTCAACTTTGATCCCATTTGACTTTTTGTCCTTGGACTGTTTCAGGCTTTACTTTGACCCCACTCAACTGTTATTCCTGTTCAATTTTGGCTGTGGATTTTTCAGCTTCATTTTTATCCTTGTTGGCTATTTACACTGAATTGTTCCATTTGATTTCTTGGCGGGGAACCAGTTCACCATGTGAAGTTGGTAACTATGGTGCCCCAAACTCTTAGTGCTCAGATTGTATGATGTGCATATGCATGCACTAAAATTAGCACAGTTATATCTGCTCCAAAGGTATTACAAAAATAAGCTCAAATGTGGCCTAACATGCTTCAGCCATGTTATGAATTTTGCACAGCAATCTATCTGCTGGTATAGCAGCTGTAGGCACCACACCTAGAAATACCTGAAGCAAAAAAAAAAACAGAATGAAAACGGTGCACATTGCATGTGCTTCACACTTGCATCATTCGATCTGAACTGCCTTTAAAGGCAGGGTCTACGCCGGTGTCACCATGATTTCAACGCCCAATTTTTAAGTGGTCCACCTTTTTACTGCAATCCCTACCCTACCTGTACCAAAGCTCGAACCCTCTAATCCAACGTGGCAGCAAGGTCCTATAATAACCGCAGCAGACAGTCCTGCAACACTGGTGGACCGCAAGGCAATAGAAACCCTGCAGGTGTGAATTACACTAACAGGACTCCGCGCCCTCGTGCAGTACCGTTTACCCTGTGTTTACTTCCCGCTCTCCCTATCGGAATGGGGAACAAAGCTAACAAATCACTAGTTTTAGTGGAGCCTTTGTGTCAGACAAAATTAATGCATAATCTAATAAAACATAAACAGTCATATTGCAGCCTAAATCTTCCTATTTTATGTGAAACAATTTTAATATGGAAGAAAAAATTCAGTCAAACGAAGCAACAATGTTTTGACTAAAACACCTGAATGTGCCCCGCACCATACAAGCTGGGAAACTTGAGCACCACTCCCCTTGGCACATTGTCAGTGAACAGTAACGTAGCAATCAAATTTACGAGATCATGTTTCTACAAAATTAGTAGTTAGAACACTTGACTACGATCAGTTTTGCTGTTCAGGAAACACACGAAAATATCCACGTGAACTTTCCGAGCCTGAATCTTGTGATAACATTTGTGAATTGAGACTTGCACATGATGTCCTTTTATTCTTGAATACCAGGTATATGATTTACCCTAAGAGATAATCTCGATTGGTGAATTTCTGAATCTTGCCCTGGCAAATTGTCAGGATAAATGAAACAAAAACGTGCACGGACAATGATTCGTGTTCCCAATCCTTCTAATATTTTTGTCCCTCTCTATATGATGCGCGCATAATGACGCATCTATGACATACAGCATACTAATGGCATCTTTATGAGGGGAGAAACATCATTTGGGAGATTATTGCATCGTGCGGTGCTGGGTGCATGTGTTGTGTGTGATTACTCCGGTGGACTAAACACTCCGAGATTAGGTAGGTACTAGCTGTTGCTGGATATTCATCAGAGGCGTCGTCATAATTATGAAGTTGAGATTGATCATGTGTATGTTATTCAGTAAGGCTGAGGAATGAACACACTGCCGGACTGCAAAAATACACGTTACGCCGAACACCTCGGGCAAAGTAGAGACATCGCGGCAGAAATGTCAGCGCATGCACGCAGCATCACCAAATCCAATGCAGTGTTATTGGTGACAGGGCCAACTATGCTATGCTATGCAGGATATTTCTCTATCAGACAAGTTAAGTACATCATCAGGTGAGTGAAGCAGATGAGTAACAGCTTTTGGAGGTCCTTGGACATTGCTGGCTGCATGCTGGTGATGGGTACTTAGCAGGACGTATCACTGTGGTAAACCCCTCTGGCAATGCCTGTTGTAGAAGTTTATACACTGATGAATGCATTGTGTGTTGTCTTCTTGTTTCTTGTCTGTCTGTCATGTATTAATTGCATAGGAATGAGACATTTCAATTTTTGTTTGCTTAATGAAATCAGAAAAGAGCTGTTAAACTATGCAAGGAGAAATATGGCAACCAGATTTTGAGGCTCTTTATAAGCTTCCAAGTTAAGCTTTGTAAAGTATGCAATGGTTTTCCTTTTGCTTCTTAATATAAAGCCATATATATAAGAACATGTCTCAGATGTGCAGTGCAAGTAGTAAGCATGCATAGGAGTATTGTATCATGTTACCTTTAAAATGAAATCAGGACATCATAATCACATCATCACATTTTGCACATCACTGGTATAGTCACCAGATACAGGAGGGCTGATGGGGTGGGGGGGGGGAGTGGGGGAGTGAGGGGGGAGGAGGGAGGGAGGGCTAAATTTGCATATCAAATGGGAAAAGGATAAGCTGTCAGGTATTTAGGAAGTTTATCAAAGACACGAACAGCAATCATGAAGTGTCCAACATAGGGAGATGAGCTCACCTGCTCAGGTCATCTTTTGGGGCTCCTGGTCTCAGAGCATATAAGGAAAGAATGTTTGAGGAGGATGAAAGCTGAATGCAGCACTGCATGCAAAATCCACTGGTCATGGGCATCCACAATGGGTAAGCCTTGAAGACCAGGGATTTATATCTGTTTGATTCCATTCATCATGCAAGCAAGGTTTTGGATCATAGATGTCTGGCATGCAGAAGTCTATGCTGGGTCTTATGGTATGTAAAAATATAAGATAATTAGCTATCACTGCAGGACAGGTGGGTTTAAAGTGTGTTTGCCCCCTCAACTTCTGGACTGGGGAGGTGTTCCACTTCCTCTGCCCCCCCTCCTCCCCACTTTGACATGGCCAACCTTTAAATTTTGCTTGCACAATCAAGTTTCTTTTCTTCTGGAAGCCTTAGAAAAAAATGAATGTCACTTGTTATTTTTATCCACAAAGCTCAATACAAGTTGCTTCTGACTTTGCATTCCTTCATTTTTCTTTACACAAATGTCCCCAACTTGTAACAACAATTTGGTTTAGTAGAAGCTGCTGCTTTGCAGGTTCTTATCTTAATGCCCCACTGTCTGCAATGAATAATCTGTGTGCTGTTTTGTTTATATCTGACCATTTTATTCCTTATGATCATGTCTATCACACATAGCAGGACCAGGCTAATGAGATTTCATCCTGGCTCTTGAGATGGCCATAGAGACAATGGCACAAGCTTTTGGGAAAAATATAAAAGGACAATGTCCAAGAATCTGCTATCTAGCAGATCTGATTGATGCCTGTTCTTGTGGATGGGTGCAACAACAGTACATGTTTGCACTTCACTGAAGGGCAGATTTGATTAAGGACTTGTGGAATACCTGATTCAGGGGATAAGCTGCATGCTGAGCACAACTCTTAAGCAGCATCAGGTGAATCTTGTGCACAGTGACCAAGCAGCTTGTGTCAAGAGCCTGAAGGATACCAAGGGCATCTTGCTCGTGGAGAACAATGGTTGCTGTCAACTTTTTGGCAAATTGCTGTGCAGCTGCTGCTGATTGTGGGGACATTCGCACATCAACGTCTTCAAATGACGTCGCGAAGGACCGTGCTGTCATGCTGAATCACCTGTGGGACTTCCATCATTAGTTTGAGAATGCCTGATATTGTGTCAGAAAGCTTTCAGTTTTTCTGACAATCCTTTCTTATACTCGGTTGAGAAGCGATGAAGGGATTTCCTAGCCTAGCATTCGCGGCGAAGAGCGTTCTCAGGCCTCCGTTGATCCAAAGATGTGCTGCAGAGGGGTCTGATTTCTTCCTATTTTATCCAGGCATATTTCCTCCTATTGCGTGGGCTGGTCGGCAGGCTGGCTTTCCATGAAATCGAACATTTGCGCTGTCGTCGGCCGGCGGTACAAGCTCGTCCAACAGCAACATAAACAAATTCAAGAAATAAATAATATGTTCCCGGAGTATTGCGGCGGTCCAGTTCAAAGTGCCGATTCACTCCCGCCGGTCTCCACGAGACCAAGTGGCATCCACCCTTGTTGATGCCACTTGTGGATGTGGATGTGGATCTCCTAACGAGTCTGGTGTGATGGCAGGAGATGTAAACGTGTGATCGAAGACGAAGCCAGCGGCCGCTCATAGTGGAATACTGGTGACAGCCTGGCAAGGGAGGCAGACATTGAACCGAGCCCTCCTATCATACTCGTTGACATTGAACGGAACCCTCCTATCGTACTCGGTGATAAGAAGCAGGGCTGAGGTGTCCCCAGAGTGGTGGAAACGCGCGGTTACCCACAGGGCTAGACCAAGTGTGGCAAATAATTCAAAGAACAGACTGTCTGGTTGACACGTATGGTTTAGAACGTCGCCCGTGTCACAGACAAGAGAGGGGAGATTTAGGCGACCCAGCACTAAGATCTCCTGGTCTGATCAGGATCTCAGTAGGCAATCGGTTCGGGCTTTTACTAGAACCGGTGTGACGGACCTCACACATCGACCTGAAGTGTTTCCGGTACTATCACCTGTTTATCTTTTTGCAGCATTGGTGTTAGTCTCATGTGGGGTAACTCGGGATCGCCAAAATATAAACCACGTTTTAGGCTGTTATGCAGTTTTTTTTTCTCAGAAAGAAATGCAGTAAATCAACTGGGAACTATATTCGGTTGATATGGCGTTATTGCATGCGGCTGTCCTGATGGCTGAATCGATGCGCCTCGTTTTGTCAGCGTTCAGCTGTGGCTCTGTCTACCTGCGCTCACGCTCGTCATTGTGTGTGCTCGCTTTTACAACTGTGACCTCTCCTTTCACAGGCATGGTTTCCGTGGGACCGCGGTTCTTCGCGCTCCTTGTTGTGTCAGTGTTTCTGTTCTACTTAACAGTGATACATTACGAAAACCGCTTGGCGTCACTTCAGTCCCGTCTAGCCTATGTTGGTAAGTAAATCGATTTTGAAATGGTGTGCACATTCGGAATCGCCGAGTGCTGAGCTTTTGTATGATGTTCTCGATGCCTTTATGTGGGCCTTTGGGGCGCTTCCAACGAACCGTGCAGTGTACGTTATGTCAAAAATTCTAGCTTATCTGTCAACTTCTCATTTTTACTCAAAATGGAATGGTTTGTTTAATAATTGTAAGGCTAAATCTTGGACTATGATTCGGTGTGGAGAAGAAAACACAGGTACTTGATTTCCAACGCCATGAATTGATGTAAGGCGTAAGCATTGTGAAGCCGTACTTTCGCCCTAAATGTGATTATATCCTGTGTTTCAGAACGCCACATGTCATCACCACCGGAGAGCTTTCCTAGAGACGAAACTATTGTCATTTACAACAGAGTGCCAAAGACTGGTTCTACCACATTCATGGGCATCGCCTATGACCTGTGCGTGCGCCATAACTACAATGTCATTCATCTCAACACCTCGAAGAATGCTCACGTCATGTCCTTCGTTGACCAGGTAAAGCTTATTGTCTCCATTCGCAATGCATGCCATTGGTGTATTTTGATGTGTACTATGAAATGACTGCTGTGCGTTTGCATGGAGGGAACAAAAAATGTGGCGCCGAAAAATTGGATGCAAAATTTACTTGCGAAACTCCCGTGCTTTGCACTTCTGTGGAGGCAAGATATCGTCAGGAGCGATTTTTTATGATACGGAACATCAAAGCTGTGTGGAGAACACTTCACGTGGTGAATGCAGCTATTCGGAAGCTTGATGTCGGCTCTGTAATGATATACAGAAGTCGAGATCATGCGCAATGAGATGACCGATATATATATATATATATATATATATATATATATATATATACTTATTTATTTACGGGTAGTGCCGGCCACCCCCACTACGGCAGGCACAGCGTGACGCATGTATATATATATATATATATATATATATATATATATATATATATATATATATATATATACATATACATATATATATATATATATATATATATATATATATATATATATATATACATATATACATATATACATATATATATATATATATATATATATATATATATATATATATACATGCGTCACGCCGTGCCTGCCGTAGTGGGGGTGGCCGGCACTACACGTAAAGGGGCCGGTATATTCGGTTAAAATGAGTACATGAACGTAGGTTTTAATGTCCCGCTGTTGGTGGTCCTAAATGGATGCAAGATGATGATATTTATGGGCATGCAATCCGGTTGTTTAGCATGTTCGGAGCACAGAATCGACGGACTGGCTTAAGAACAAAACAAGTCCATGCTGCCTTGTCTGACTTCAAAAAACGTGTTAAGTGACTCTTGAATACCTAGAAAGGCACCCAAAGTGCCTTGGCCTGAGGTTGAAAACTGTCGCGCTTGCGTTTGGCATCAGGTTGAAAACTGTCGCGCTGTTCAGGTAAGACTTGTTCGCCCCGCAGCGCCCCCGTAACTGGAAGGCTTCTACAAAGGAGCGCCCTTTCACCCCAAGGATGCAGGCTAACTTTGAGAGCTCATTGGAGACTGCATTGCCACGCCTTGTTTTGCGTGCGGAAACTAATTGATGTGCATCCTTTTCAAACGTCACCGTCGTCTTCGTTCAGGTAGAGTTCGCGAAGAACATCACGTCATGGAAGAGCCGACTGCCGGCGCTGTACCACGGACACATCGCCTTTATCGACTTCGCCACGTGAGTGACGTCATCGAGTCGTGTTCGGTTTGTCGTCGCGTCGATGCTATCCGCCCGAACGCCTCCTCATCGCGGGCTGCTCGCCGCCTTGCTATTTCCTGCGCCAGAACGTGTGTGTTGGCCACTTGCGGCGCGCTTCCGCGTGCCGATCGCCGCGTTATGACGACCGCCAATGCGCCGGTCCGCTCCCCGCAAGGCTGCGCGCGCTGCAGCCCCGTTCGCCAGGGTGTGTCGTGGCCCGCTGGTGGCGCTGCTGTGACCTGTGCCGTGACCTGTGCCGTCCCGCCGCGCAGGCTGGGGCTCAGTCAGCGGCCGGTCTACATCAACCTGGTGCGGCGGCCGCTGGACCGGCTGGTCTCGCACTACTACTTCTTGCGCTACGGCGACGACTTCCGGCCGCACCTGGTCCGCAACAGGGCCGGCAACACAGAGGTCAGTGTTGGTATGGGGAGATCAGCAACATAAAGGTCAGTGTCAGCAGGGGCGGGGCTGGCAACACACAGGTCGGTGTCAGCAGGGGCGGGGCGAGCAGCACAGACGTCAGTGTCAGCAGTGTCAGCAGGGGCGGGGCCGGCGACACGGGGTAGTGTCAGCAGTGTCAGCAGGGGCGGGGCCGGCGACACGGGGGTAGTGTCAGCAGTGTCAGCAGGGGCGGGGCCGGCGACACGGGGGTAGTGTCAGCAGTGTCAGCAGGGGCGGGGCCGGCGACACGGGGGTAGTGTCAGCAGTGTCGGCAGGGGCGGGGCCGGCGACACGGGGGTAGTGTCAGCAGTGTCAGCAGGGGCGGGGCCGGCGACACGGGGGTAGTGTCAGCAGTGTCAGCGGGGGCGGGGCCGGCGACACTGGGGTAGTGTCAGCAGTGTCAGCGGGGGCGGGGCCGGCGACACGGGGGTAGTGTCAGCAGTGTAAGCGGGGGCGGGGCCGGCGACACGGGGGTAGTGTCAGCAGTGTCAGCGGGGGCGGGGCCGGCGACACGGGGGGTAGTGTCAGCAGTGTCAGCGGGGGCGGGGCCGGCGACACGGGGGTAGTGTCAGCAGTGTCAGCAGGGGCGGGGCCGGCGACACGGGGGTAGTGTCAGCAGTGTCAGCGGGGGGCGGGGCCGGCGACACGGGGGTAGTGTCAGCAGTGTCAGCGGGGGCGGGGCCGGCGACACGGGGGTAGTGTCAGCGGTGTCAGCGGGGGCGGTGCCGGGGACACGGGGGTAGTGTCAGCGGAAGTGGGCTGGTAGCACATGAGTCAGCATCAGGGGGCTGGCAGCACAGGTCAGGTCATCGGGCCGCCGCCACTGTTTCGCTGGATGTGGCCTGCATGCGGCGGCCGCCGCCGCCGCCGCCGCTCCGACGCCGACTGACGGACGCGGCCCGCCGGCGGGAGGGAGCTGGCCGGGCGGTGTGTTGGCGGTGGGGCGCGGCTGGCGGGGCCGCCTGGACCGACGAGCCGGCCCGGTCCCGCTCCCGCCGCCGCCTCGGGCGTCAGCGCGCGGCTGGGTGGCCGCCGCCGCCGCCGCCGCCTGCTCCGCGGCACGTGCGGCTGGCCCCCTGTCCGGCCGCACGTGCCGCGGAGCCGGCGAGCCGGGTCGTGTTCGTGACGTGTTGCGCCGCTGGGGTCATGACAATGACTTCTGTGTAGTCGGCTGGCATGTTTGGCGACGATCTGAACATTGGCAGGATGCAATCGGTTCACGGCCAGGAAGCCCAACCAATTATAACGAATATGAGCTTTGTAGCGCGGATGTCGCCTTGAAGTGTTGCTTTAAATGTATCACATTGCGAGTCTAACATCCTGCTTCCAGACGTTCGATGACTGCGTTAAGCTGAAGCACTCTGACTGCAACCCCCACCTGATGTGGATGCAAGTGCCGTTCTTCTGCGGAATGATGGCGTTTTGTTGGTGAGTCATAAGCTTTGGCACAACTTTGACGGCAAGGTTGTTTCTTTTCGAGCCGGTCGAAGACGGCTACACTTCCATTTAGTGCGTCACTTGGGCGGGGGGGGGGGGGGGCGGGGATGATATGCGATGGTTCAGGTTCCTTTGTGCATGCTTTCTAATAAAGGCGTTTGTTATGTATATTGTAGTGCCTGTGAGCGAAAATGTTGTGTCACATGGTGACGCCATGTCGGCTGAAAGAGAGCGTTAGAAGCGCTGTTAACTCGGAGTCTTTCATCGTCTCGGTTCGTAATCGCCTGAAATCGCTTCATTGATGTTGAACGCCTTTGATGATCGCCTGCTTTTGCTATGTGTTTTGGCTGTTGCAATTTACTTGTGCAGTCCTGCTTTGCGAGCATCAAAGCGAAATAATCATTTGGGCGGCACAGCCCGTTCGGTTGGAGTGCTCTGTTAGTACTGTGGGCGGAATGCGTCTTTTGTTTAGTAGCGTCAGAGGGGACGCGGCGAGCGGAAAACCTGCAAAAAACATCTAGTGTTAGGTTAGAAAATGAGATATTTCGTTTGATGCTATGGGAGTGACGGGTTAGAAACCGAGATATTTCGGTAGATGCTATGGGAATGAAGGGTAAAAAAGAAAGTGATTAGCGTCGCGCATGCAGGCACGTTTAGAAAATGAAATCGTGAAAGATGACATGTAACATTTAGTATGAATATGCTGCGGTGGTGCAACCAAATTTTCTTGGGGGGGGGGAGAGGGGAGGTGGCTTGGTGAGTAGGCGTCACGTGACGTTCTATCTCGTTTGGTAGACATCTGAGACGAAAAAAATTGGGCCTTGGGAGGCCCCTCTTCCTCTAGCCTGTGCCCCTGTTATGCCGCCTCCCCATGTGTGGTTGCTCAGTCCCAGCAGAACCGCGTAATCATGACCCATGACTCGCACCATGTTGAGGGGACCAGTGTCGCATGTTGAGGGGACCAGTGTCGGACTTCCCGGCAAGCATAAAATATGAGTAGTTTTGCCGGAGTAATAGCTCAGACAGCTCCCATATTTCAGACAGCATCACCTCTGGATGCTTAGTGGGTTCCCACGTGCCTGCCCTGGGCATCCGCTGGGCGTACAGTGTGCTCTTCCCGGCCACCAGAGTTACACCTCGCTTAAGGACCCTTATAGCCACTTAAGGCTTTTTTGGCTGCTCAAGGTTTCTTCTGAACACGATCGGGTGTTGTTAACGCGACATCGGAACTTCTCAGGGGCTCTTTAGCCGCTCAGGGGTCGTATTGACCTCTCAGGGCCTCACCAGACCGGTAATGGCCCGGTTAGCTGTCATAGTCCTTCCATAATTACCAAGGCCCCTCCCCGGCCATCGAATAGTCTCTGACCGGTGGCGTTTGCCTCTGACTACTCAGAGGCTTCACTTGTTGCGAAGAGCGTCTCCCGACGCGCATTGATGCTTGTTTCGCTCGAGGCCTCGGGAGCATTTCTGGCCACCCAAGTGCTCGTCTGGCTATTGGGGCACACAGACTGCTGCGTGGTCCGTTTGGTCGCCAAAGACACTGAGTTGTATCCCCACGACCCTCTGGACCCCCGGGGTTCTCGCTAACTGCTCAGGGCCCTTTTGGCCGCTCAGAGGCGTCTCACGCCGTCCAAGAGTCCTTCTGGCTGCCCCCTCATCGCCCGTTCAGGTCGAACGCCCATGGCTATCTGTATGCCCAGTGCCTATCTGGCTGCCTAGAGGCCTGTTTGGCCACCTGAGAAGCACCCTGACTACCGAGAAACCCTCCAGACATTGATATACCTCTTTGTCTACTCAGTGCCTCTCTGGTCGGCCAGATGTGTTGACCTGCCCGCTGGACGTCTGGCTGCTGCGGGGCCGCTCTGGCCACTGGAGAGCCCTCTGACCATTGAGATGTTCCTCCCGGTGTCCAGAATGTAACGGGCCGTTCACGGTCTGTTTAGGCACCCAGAGCCTTTTACATACAGGAGGCCGGCTGAATTCTCGTGGTCCCTTTGAAGGCGGCCAGTGCCACAACGCTAAAGCCTACTTTCTATGATAGCGGGACCGGCTGTCCGCATTCGGCCGCAGGGCGCCTGTCCAACTGCAGTTCGGCGACTATCGAGCCCCCATCAGCTCGGTGACCTTTGCGGTCGTGACCACAGCGCCCCATGTACCGGTGTCCGGTCCGCCAGCGATGCCCGTCGGACCAGCACCATTATGCATGGCCCAGCGTGGTTGTTCGCCGGTCACCAGTACGAGGTGGCCAGGTCCGGCGAGCATAGATAAACGGCGGCCTCGGCTCGTCAGCTAGCTGCTCCCTACACCATGGCAACCAGCGTGGAGGCTGACCGGTCTTTAGAGCGCTAGTGGGAACTGAGAGCGGAGGAAAACTTGCTTCACAAGTGCTTCCATGGCAGTATATTGGTAGTGGAAACATTTTGTTACCGGACAGTTGTGCGTGGTTTGGGTGCACCCCGCCCACACCCAGGCACACCCGAGCGTGCCTGGTGACGGCTATTTTAATCACCGGGCCTGACATGTTGTCATCACCTTGACCCAACAGAAGTAGTCTGACCCCAGCCGATGTTCGCTGTTATTGGAGCTTTACGACCATTTCTCACTCACTTGCAAGCTTATGCCTGGTTTTCCCTAGTCGCTGCTCCCTTGAGGCTTTTAAACAAAATTCGCGTGCGAAGTGCCGGGAGCTCGATCCAGGAGATCGGCGTAGCCTTTGGTCGTCTCCCGCGACGAACGGCGCGTGAGATGGCGACGGTAGAGATTACCTTAGAAACCACGCCACTGAAAGTTCGACACATGATATCGAGAAAACCACGGTGAAAGGAGTTTGCCCTGTACTGCAGCGTGTTTCAGTTTCTTTAGTGCGAGCTTTTAATACGTTTTATACGGCATTTTACCTATTGTTTTTTTTTTGCTTAGGCTTGATTGGTTTATTGTAGAGTAGAGTTCAACTTTGTTTTTGATTTGGCATCTGGGTTATTCTTCAGTTGAGGTCACCTCATACCTTTGAGCCATTTTACACACGGCATGGGCCAGCATGGTCGCGCATATAATTAAGGGTGCAAGCCTGCAGCGGCTTGCGCATTTTGTATTCGTCAGCACTGAATACATGTCTATTGTGCATGGCTGCATATGTACGCTTGAGCGGCGAACGGCGGTCGTCAGTGCTCAGTGCTGATAGGGAGTGGATACATGTTGATCCGAGTGTCAAATGCCGTTTGCAGGTACTTGGTTCCTGCGGCCAGCACCTCTGTGTGAGTGTTAGGTTCTTCCCGTGAGTGTTAGTTCCTGAACTGGGTGTTGAGTGTGGGTTCTGTGTGCTGGTTCCTAACCGACAGGTGCCAAGGCCTGCCCGTGAGTGCCGAGTGCCGGCTGTTGAGTGCCGAGTGTCCGTCCATGAGTGCTGAGTGAGGTACGACCGTCGCCGCAGGGAGCCTGGGAGCCGCGAGGCGCTGGAGCACGCCAAGTATAACCTGGCGCACCACTACCTGCTGGTGGGCACCACCGAGCGGCTGGAGGATTTTGTGGCATTGCTGGAGGCAATCATGCCCGACATGTTCGCCGGCGCCGGCCGCTCCATGGAACGCGGTCAGTGATGCGACTCAATTGACGCTGCAGGATACTCACCGCTCCTCGTATCCACCAGTCCTGGCGTAACTGATGATCTTGAGTGTGAGGGTGTTGATAAACAAGCGGCCAATTTTGAAGTCCGTTTTGCCGGTCGTGGTAATGCTGTCCAGGCTTTGCTGATGTCATGTCTGAGACGGGCTCTGACCTACCCCGCATCCCCACATCCCCACATTCTATCACTGGCTCTGACCTACTGAGGAACCATCGCGGACTGAAACATACTTCCATCGCGTCGCTGATGGGACACAATGACGCGTCTTCACCGCGTGACAGCTCTGACAGTCACAGCGCACGGACCGGATAAGCGGCCGTTTCAGTATTGGCGGGGCGCGTTATTATTATCATCCAGGGCTGACCGGGGCATGCTGACGCACCCTGCGAGTGTGCTGATACTGTGTGGTGTATCGCCGCTGCAGCAAGTGACCACCACCAGAGGTTTTAACAGCGATCTTTTTACCTGCAGTGGGAAAGTCACACTTGCGAAGGACACAGAAGAAGAAGGAGCCTTCCGACAGGAACGAAGCAGATTATCCGCCAGTCGGAAGTGTGGCAAGTTGAGAACGAGTTTTATGAGTTCGTCCAGGAGCAGTTCAACTTTGTGAAGCATAAGACAATGACGTCAGTGGGCGGCAAGCTGACGCCACTGCAGCGCGGCTACCACTACGAGAAGCTCCGTCCCAAGTAGCGGCAGGACTGGCGGGTGGAGCGAGGTGGTGGCCGCTGGCCAGCCGGCGGCGCCTCCCCCCGGTCCCGGGTCAGCGGGCCGGCGGCGGCGAGACACGGGCCCCGAGCAGGCATCAAACGACGCCAGACGACGGCCGCACGGGCAGAGCTGCCGCGGGCTGGTCACGGATAGGGTGTCGGTGGAGAATGGACGGCCGGCCCTCAGGAGGGCCGTGTGGGCGCCGTGTTTGGGACCTGAGGTTCCAAAATGTGATGAAGGCGCTGGTTTGGAGTGGATTCGGTATGGCGAATTTTGTCTTCCACTCACGTGTTATCGTCGCGTGGCCCAAGGGTTTTTCCAGACGTTTACTACAGTCATCAGTAGCTTATATATTTATCACACAGGAAGACATAATAATATGCCATTTCTCGTGCATGGGTGTACTTGTGTGAAGTTATTCTTCTAGCCTACCGCCTTTTTATAGCCCTATTTTCCTTGTTTCGTTGCAGCATATTAGTTATTCGAACTTGGTGTGCAAGGTTCGACTCATTTTTTAAAAAAAAACAAATCAACATTTTCATGTGATGACATTACGCACGCCGACATTGCGATGTTGGCATTTCGGAACGTTTTTGACCGTGCTACCGTGACACGCGTCTGCTTAGTTAGCCTCTGGGTCAGACGCCGTTGAAGACACCTTTTGTGACTGAGTGCGTTCATCGTCAACGGATGTGACAGCGCGTGGCCACTGTTGGAGCACGCGCTGATGGGTTATGCGTTTAGATAACGCGCTTTGAGACAACAGCATCTATCGGACCCTTACCGCAGCCAGTGTGCTCGTCACCGTGCAGACCAACAGGGTTTAGCTGATCCACGCTTGGGAGGAGGACACACAGGGGCATTGTTTCTGTCGAATATGGCACTGCCATGTATGATCTGCTCACGTCGGTCGGTGTCCATCGTGTCGGACTCCCGACATGGGTTCCGGTTGTGCCATGCAGTGAAGCACGTCATCATGATCCGCCCATAATAGGTTCCAGCAGGTTTCGTTTTTACCGCCCTCGTAACCAGCCTCGCCCGGTTATACCAGCAAAATGCGTTGATCTGGTAGCACAGGCTAGCGATGTGTTCATGATATCCGTCGTGTCAGAATGTCGTGATAGGGGCTGGAGATGCGCCTAACTGGCGCTGTCGTGGCGCCTAGGTCGGCTGGTGTCGCGCTTGATTCATATTTGTCTGCAGATGAGTGCAGTTTGAGTCATGATGTCATGTTGGTGTTCTCTTAGTGTTGGACCTCTTCCAGGATGTGCTTGGTTGTAGCCAACAAACGCATGTTCGGTTGCGCTTGTACTTACAGAATACTCCGTCAGGGTCATTTCCTGTGAGTTTAGGTAATGTTTCAATTTTACAATCAAAGACATTAGTCATGCTCCTCAAAAATCCTTGTATGTATACAGAGAATGCGTGGCGACAGCATATTTATGATGCTGCCGACAACCAGTAGACGAGTTCGGGTTATCTTGGATATGAAAAGCTGTCCACCTGCTCGGCGCCGCGTACAAACATGCCAGACCTGAACTCCGAGGTGCCGCTGGAAGACGGCAAACATTAAACGGTTGTGTACCAAGGGGCCCTTTTCCCGGATCTGTTCGACACCGAGCACATAAAATTATCGGACAAATATAAATACATCCTGGTGTAGTGCATCATTAAGAGATGGCGGTTGGGGTGCCGCCAAGTGAAGGTGGGTAACATCCGTGATAACGAATCTCGAGTCTAGCGGCGGCGCTGCTGACGGCGCCGCTGGGGCGGCGCTGACACACCGTAAAGCTCCATCTCGTGACGCGCGTGTCTGAGTGCGTGTGCGTGTGCATATTTATAGCTGTGCTGTTGCGGGGCCCGCGTGCCCCTGTGGGCGGCGGTCGGCCGGAGCCGGCCAGCACGTGCCGGCGGCGGCGGCGCGGGTCTTGACCCTGGCCGGCCGCCGGCCGTGCGGCTGCACCGCTCTATTTATAGGCCCTCACGTCTGTGGCCGTCTCGCACGGGCGCGTCGCGGCCAGCCAGCCACGCGGTGTGCCGCACGTGCGCTCCGCGGCTGGGCGCCGCTGCCGACTGCGGGGAGGTGGGCCGCACTAGCCCCCGACGCCGATCGCACGTGGTGGCGGAACATCGGCCGGCGCCGGCGGGGCTATCGCCTCACCTTGCGCGGCGTGTGACGCTCGTGTGACAGCCTGCCTGGTGCCGGGCGCCTCACCGACCGGTGTTGGGAGCAGTGCGGCGCTCAATTGCTGTAGGCTTTCGGGCGCGGATTCAGCCCACGACATGATAGATGGCTGTTATGTGCAGACGCTTCTGTTGTGTGCGGTAAGGCCTGCTTGGTGACGAAAGCATGCCCCATGAAGACGCTTTAATACACATGTTTTCGTCAGCGGGGCGTGTTTCGGTGCGGCCGCTCGTCTGGCTTCAGGGCGAGGTGACCCGAGGATGACAGAATCCGCCGCCTTCGCTGGCCCGTCTCTGTAGCTTCTGGCCCGACTTTGGCGGAACCCGCTGCCTTCGCTGGCCGGTCTCTGTAGCTTCTGACCCGGCTTTGGCAGTACTCGCCGCCTTCGCTGGCCCGTCTCTGTAGCTTCTGGCCCGACTTTGGCAGAACCCGCTGCCTTCGCTGGCCGGTCTCTGTAGCTTCTGACCCGGCTTTGGCAGTACTCGCCGCCTTCGCTGGCCGGTCTCTGTAGCTTCTGGCCCGACTTTGGCAGTACCCGCCGCCTTCGCTGGCCGGTCTCTGTAGCTTCTGGCCCGAGTTTGGCAGAACCTGCTGCCTTCGCTGGCCGGTCTCTGTAACTTCTGACCCGGCTTTGGCAGTACTCGCCGCCTTCGCTGGCCGGTCTCTGTAGCTTCTGGCCCGACTTTGGCAGTACCCGCCGCCTTCGCTGGCCCGTCTCTGTAGCTTCCGGCCCGACTTTGGCAGTACCCGCCGCCTTCGCTGGCCCGTCTCTGTCGCTTCTGACCCGACTTTGGCGGTACTCGCCGCCTTCACTGACTGGTCACGTTAGCTCGCGACTAGCGGCACCGCATGCGACACCGCTCCCACGGAATGACTTCAGATTACCAAGGCACAGCTGGTCAGGTCAATTTTGACGCTGATGCAGGGTGCCGCTTCAGGCACGCAACGGAGACGGCTTCATTTCGACTCAGACATGGTTTGGTGAGAATTGGTATGAACGTTACCATATATGCATTTTGCCATATATATTAGTCATATGTGCATATATATATATATATATATATATATATATATATATATATATATCAGAGCAAGAACGTGGGTCTTTTGCCTTTGCCATTTGAGCCAACCAGTCGTTAGTTCAAG
Organism: Pollicipes pollicipes; assembly: GCF_011947565.3. Classification (NCBI taxonomy): domain Eukaryota; kingdom Metazoa; phylum Arthropoda; class Thecostraca; order Pollicipedomorpha; family Pollicipedidae; genus Pollicipes; species Pollicipes pollicipes. The sequence continues at coordinate 42,653,023 of NW_023596576.1, read as the reverse complement.
CCAATCTCACCGACTCATTTCGGACATGAGACTCCCTTCTCACAGCAACAGCTTCCCCCACGACCCTCTGGTCGACTCCGGGGTCGGTATTGGCTCCACCTGGCGTCTGGAGTCCAGCACAGTGCGTCCCCGTCCAGTGTCCATGTTCTCCGGCCCTGGCCGGTGGTTACGCCTATGGCGGCAGTGGCGGCCCCCGAGCGGGGGGGGGGGGGGGGGGGGCAGCGTGTGGCGGCAGGCGGGCAGCGGGCAGATCGAGCCAGTCTGATCCACCGGACTGGTTATTGCGCCCGATGATGAATATTTGTATTCACCGTACGGTGGAGATCGGGTTGGATGATGTCAGCTATCTCGCCAGACGTTCAAGGCTTGCCGCTGTAATAATAGGGCTTGCCGTATCTCCCTTGGCGTGTTATATTACTCATTCACGGCCCCGCCTCCCACGTGTTTTGCGCCTTAAGTCAAGGCCGCAGGGCTGGCGTTCTGACCGCTGTGAACTTGAATGATTATTTGATTCCCCCCCCCCCCCCCCCCGCCGCCCCAGCCAATTCGTCCCAACATTTCTACTTCCCCACTGGTAAAAACGACAGACCGGCGTCTCAAATTGCGTTTGACGCTTCGGATCCTCGTTGCGGCCGATCCTTGGCAGCATTGGAAAAACTGGTGGTTTTTGCCTTTACTCCCTATTGAGCACAGCCGGGTTCTCGTTACTGAAGCTTTGAAATAATTACCTTCTGATACGATTAGCACTCCTGGATGCGCTTAGTACTTCGCAATCTCCACGCCAGGTCAGCAGACTAGTTTGAGAAGCTTCCAGATGGCTCTCGACCAGCGGTGACATTCACCCATCTGTCATACCAGCACCCACCACCAGCAAAAACGACTAACGCGGATCTTAAATCTCCATACTGCTAAACACCTCAGTACAAAGTTCGCTCCTGGTCGGTGGGTACCCATCTTGAGTATGCCGTTTAAGAGCATGTCCGAAATTCATTCATGCCGAAAGGTCACGTCTGCGCGATCAGCTGAGGACTCGAGCGGCATATCCGGCCCAGTATATTTCAGAGTCTCAGGCAGTCAGTTTTATGCCCGCCTAGAATCCTAGCGAAATTCGCAGAATGAAAACACGGTTATCGTAGCATGTCTTCATTGTCAAAACAGGAGAGAAGTTGATCATCCGGCGACGAACCATTGCCTGTTGCAGGTGTTGGTCGTGGACAAATAGCCAGTGTTTGGAATTGTCATAAAATGACGATCCATTCTGAGCCAACGTTCCTTGCTCGCACAGGCAACGCAGATTCAACACCGAAGCAATTTTATTATTTGACAAAATTCGGCAATGTCAAATCAAACTAACAACTAGCGCTGAGGTACAGGTGCCGGCGCAGCCCAGCTACTTGGTCTTCTGCTTCTTGCGCGCCTGGTTCAGCTTCTCCGAACGCTCCCTGGCCTGCTCGTACAGCTGCACCAGCTTGCCTTCTTTCGCCAAGATCTTGAGTAGCTGTAGAACGAAATATGGTTACAGAAGTGCGGCTGGTTTCAAGATGTCTAATCCAGCTGACCCCTTCAAATCAGAAGGGCCCGCAGCCCCGCCCAAGGTGCTTCCTATAAAAATAACGTAAACAATCGCGCCCAAATGTTTAGTTGACGACCATACAAGATCATACACCTTCTCCCAAAGTACGAGACTCAAAAAGGCACGAGCGATGTCATGTTGGGGAGCGTCACGTCTGTCTAGTTTTGCATTCATCAGCCCGATAGCGTGTGCTTGGTAGACAAAATGCATTCAGAAGCATTGCCCTAGCGCTGTCCGGTATATTTGGTCATCACATGCTACATGCCGATCGTTGTGCATCATCATCAAATGCATCCCTGTAATGACATGCAGGATATTTGATGTAATGCTATCAAATATCGCGTTGTCCATGGTGCTGGGCCAATTATGCCGCGGAAAGGATTTTTAAGACAAAAGTTTGGCCTTTGTGCCCAGATTTCACACATGGGTAAAATTAACCAGCGTTTGATGCAAATTAGGCGGACGATATTCCTGGGGCCACCAGGTTCCAACCCGATGCCCCTCAACCCTCGTAACCCATCCCTGTCCTTAGCGCACAAAAAACTCGCTACGCCGGAGAGACTGAAATGGTTGGTACATCAAGGATCTCTTGCTGTCCATTCCAACGCAGTTCTCGGGCCTACATGTTTACTTCCCGAGATAGCATGGTCGGTTGTGAAGGCAAGCGAGCACTGCAAACGCCAGACAAACGCGCACACGTCGGGGGACTAACGACAGCTAGCGACTGTGGACGAGCCAGAACGGCGAGCCGAGCTGAGGCAGACCGCTGCATCGTTCCTCACCTCCATAATGAACGGGATGTAGTTGTGCTTGCGGCGTATGTTTTCCGTCCGGTAGGTCTCCATCTTCTTCTCTTCCTCGGAGATGAGCATCTGCAGCCGGGCCATCTCTGACTGCGCCGAGTCCGTATCCATTCCCGCCTCCTAACAAATGCGCGAGAAAGGAGCATGTCAGACGAGCACTGCAGAAGGCACCGACTCCCTCTCCCTCCCCCACCTCCACAGCGAGCCGCGCCGGTACGCGCTGGGCGCAGAGTCCGCGGCACGGCTTCTGTGTCTCGCTCCCCACCTCCACTTCCACAGCAAGACGTGCCGGTGCGCGCTGGGCGCAGAGTCCGCGGCACGGCTTCTGTGTCTCGCTCCCCACCTCCACTTCCACAGCAAGACGTGCCGGTGCGCGCTGGGCGCAGAGTCCGCGGCACGGCTTCTGTGTCTCGCTCCCCACCTCCACCTCCACAGCAAGCCGTGCCGGTACGCGCTGGGCGCAGAGTCCGCGGCACGGCTTCTGTGTCTCGCTCCCCACCTCCACCTCCACAGCGAGCCGTGCCGGTACGCGCTGGGCGCAGAGTCCGCGGCACGGCTTCTGTGTCTCGCTCCCCACCTCCACCTCCACAGCGAGCCGTGCCGGTGCGCGCTGGGCGCAGAGTCCGCGGCACGGCTTCTGTGTCTCCCTCCCCACACAGGCCCACACTCGTCGCAGCCAGTGTGCGGAGCATGACAACCCGCCTGCGTGTCTCAAAAAAACCTCCGCAGCTCTCCGCGAACTGCGAACCACATTTGATAGAAACAACCAGAACCAGAAACACTGAGCTCAGGCTGTTGTTGACCACGGCTGTCCAGTCTTCTATGCCACCAGCCCCCCCCCCCGCGATATATGTACTGTCGGCTTCACGTCTCACGGTCATCAGGCAATAGCGTTACAGCATGAGGCGGGACGGAAACAGACTAACAGCACTGTCAGCACTGATGACGGCTGTAGGCCAGAGAGCGGTCTCCGGTATAAGGGATGAACTGAAGCGGGTTCACTGCGGATGGTCACATTGAAGCCAGGTCTACAGGCTGAAGTGGGTAATTTCTATGTCACCATGCTCACCGCACAGAAGGTAGCACGCTCAGCGGACTCGATTGGTGATGCAACTGCGCGAGCACACCTATCCGTCACTCGCGACAGAGCGACACTCGTGCTCCGGTGGCGAGAGCACGAGCCAACCAGCATCATTAACTCCGCGAAGGCAGCCGCATGAGGTACCAAGCACGTGCGGCCATATCCTGACCTTGTCTTCAGGCTAGTGACCGTCCACCCACAAACGAGAACCCACCGACATCGAGCCTCTATCACACGGCTCCATGTCCTTGCCTATCGGTGAACGTCGCCCGGGCGCCCTGTGGTCATGACGCGGGCGCCGGCCCCCGGCTGTGCCGCGTCGGCCAGCCCCCGCCCGGGACTCACCTGAGCGCCGGCCTGCAGCTGGCGCAGCTGTTTCTGGTAGAGGGCGCGCCGGTCCGAGATGATGGCCATCAGGTTGAACCTGATCTCACCTTCGCTGTACCTGGTGGAGCACGCCGCGCCGTCAGGGGCCGGAAGTCAGAGACCGTGGAGCGGTTGCTATTGTTACAGCCCGCCCAACTGACGTCATCACAGCGTTTGACAATGCACATGACGCAGTACTGCCATGCAGGCGATGGATGAAACATAAACCAGGACATACGTCCCACATGTCTTCTGTAACAAATCCCAAGAACTGTTGCCACCCTGACAAATGGGAAAATATGGACCTGTTTTATGGACCAGTTAGCCAGTTTTCAACATTGCATAGCTTTCATTTACAGTCGGCTGTCAGGGCAACATATACAAGTTAAAACAACAGCCAGAGCTCCTCTCAGCCCTTACTTAACTTTCAGATGCAGCTGATACATAGAACTGCATTCACAACTAACACAACATTTCTGCCATGGCATTGGCAGATGATGCGAGGCCAGGCAAAAACTGCCAACACTGTGTAGCATTGGGATATCAGCTGTTTCTTTGAATGATCAAAGGAGTGTGGTAGTGGATCTAAGAGTGAGGAGGCCAGGAGTCTTAACCGTTAACCTCCTGTCTCCACGGGAAGCGAGAAAGTGTATACCATCCCCCGCTGTCTCCAGGGGGGGGGGGGGGGGGCAGAAGCGTCTATCCCCACCCTTCTGTCTCTACAGGAAGCTGGAGAGTCTTCGCCCTTACCCTCCTGTCTCAACGGGGAGCGGGGGTCTATACCGCCACCTTCTCGCCTGGGAGTTAAAACAGTCCTCTCTCTGTCCCAACGGAAGGCGTGGGAGTCTATACCGCCACCCGCTACCCTCATGGGGGGAGGGGGCGGGGAGTGTATATCACCACCCTCCCGTCCCCACGGAAGGCGCTGCCCTGTGCCAAAGCGTCACCAGCCCGTCTCTACGAGCGGCGGGGAAGTCAGCACCGTCGGCAACCACTCACTTCTGCATGCGTTTCTCGATGATGGGTCGGGCGGCCTGGGTCCAGTCGGTGTCGGCCGGCAGCGGCCCGTGGTCCAGAGGCGCCTCCTTCAGGCCGTCCAGCTCGTACAGCCGGCCGTCCACCGGCACGTAGCTCACGAAGTGGTACACCTCGTCGTCCTTGGTCGCCGACTTGTTGTCCAGCTCGAACAGTGTCTGCCTGACGGGAGACAGACGCCACGCGCTGTCGACTTCACGGGGTTGGGCCAGAGACACGACCACCGACACGCGGGCGATACGCTGCACGCGTCCCGACCCGGCTGTAAGCGGAATAGAAGGCCGAAGGAAAACACGACGTTCGCCTGGAAACGCATCTCTTTGACGATATAGCACAAGCGATAATGCTAACAAGTGGGATTTAACGACGCGTTGCAATATTCAGTCTTTTAGGGTCGACTTGTCTCACGCCTTTCGCCGCGGGCGACGCACCGTATGCCTTCCCCCTCCCCTGAAAACAACGATGACGCACCGAGTACTATGATCTTGAAACACCGCACAGACACTACGGCATCCGCACGCCATGCTACCCATGGACCCCTTAGCCCCTGGTTGAGACCGCTCCAAAGACGGGATAGGAGAGCTACGCGACAGCTAACAAAAATCTGCCTGGTGCGTCGCCCGCAAGGAAGCGGCGCTGCACGCACCACACCGTCGAGCACAGGTCAGGTCAGGTCAGGTCCTGCTCGGCGCGCGCCGCCGTCCGCGCGGCCCCACCTGGCGAACGAGTTGTGCACCGTGCGGATGACGTCAGAGTTGCTGAGCGCCAGGCCGCGCGTGGCCGGGTCGAAGCTCTGCGTGAACTCGCGCAGCTCGGTCAGGTTGCTGCCCAGCCGCACGTCCGGGTGGTCCGTGTTCATCAGCACGCTGAGGATGGCCTGGGTGGCGCACGCGTTGTTGATCACCTGCGGACGACGGGGGCCGGGTTGAGCTTGCTCGCGGCGGCGGCTGGGGGGGGGGGGGGGGGAGGGAGCGGGTTGAGCTTGCTTGCGGAGGAGGGGGCCGTGTACAGCTCACTTGCGGCGGGGGGGGGGGGACCGGGTTGAGCTTGCTTGCGGCGGAAGGGGCCGTGTATAGCTCGCTTGCGGCGGAGGGGGCCGGTTTGAGCCTCCTTGCGGGGGAAGGGGCTGTATAAAGCTCGCTCGCGGCGGCAGCAGGGGCCGGGTAAAGCTCGCTCGCGGCGGGGGGGGGGGGGGGGGGGTTGAGCTTGTTTGGGGCGGAGGTGGCCGTTTGAGCTTGCTTGCGGCGGAGAGGGACCGGGTAGAGCTCGCTCGCGGTGGAGGGGGCCGGCTTGAGCTTGCCTGCGACGGAGGGGGCCGTGTGTAGATCTCGCTCGCGGCGGCGACGGGGACCGGGTAGAGCTCTCTTGCGGCGGTGGGGGCCAGGTAGAGCTCGCTCGTGGCGGCGGCAGGGGCCGGGTAAAGCTCTCTTGCGACGGTGGGGGCCGGGTAGAGCTCGCTCGCGGTGGCAGGAGCTGACACGGCAGCGCGCGCCACCTCTCACGCTCGGCTTCAGTCGCCTTGGCGCGTCACCCGTTTTGGGCCACGCTACACAATATAAGGAGCTTACTAGATCCGGCCATGGCACACGACAAACCAGCTAAGCTTACAAAATGAGAACTCGACACATCACTCAGAGGAGACCAGACGGGTTTTCGCTCCGGCCAATTCAACTGGAATTCTCCGCCTTTGAAGATATTGAAGTAAGCGTCAATATGATGAAATGAGCTCACAAACTATTGGTACCATTTCAGTAGAAAATGCTGCTCTGGACGACACCATTTCTCTCTTAAGTTAATATTCCATCCAATACGTCATTGCTTTATTACTTTATTGCTTTAATGTCGTGCCTTGCACAACACTGATCGAGAGCTTATTGACGGCCGTTATATCTGGAAATCGGGCTCAATCTGAAATCGCCAGATCTGAACGACTCACTAATTATGCCTTTTTCTGGACCTTGATCGCCGTATAGCCAAGGGAATGTCAGGATTTGAGCGACGCTATTATAGTATCATGGATGCCTGGATGACCTTGAAATAGTTCGCACATGTTTGCCAGTGTGTAGCTGTGAAACTAGAAGGGTTTAAGTCATAAGAAGGGCAGGGCTTTGAACTGAACTAAATAACCTTCAAGGTGGTTTTACCATTTCAAAGCTCCATACAAATTTGGAACATTCTGTTTAACACAAGTCTGCGATCTAACCTGTTTGGCGAAGAAAATGCGCTCGAGCCTGCTGTCTTGGACAGGGGTGCCAGCTGTCGATGAGTCTGGTACCCACTTGAAGAGGAAGACTAGCCCATGAACAGGCCTGCAGACAAAAGTGATCATGCAGCATGGCATAACACAATCCCAGATGGACCTAGCACACACCATTCATTCTCATGGTGACCACACCATCCCACGAGATGCTGGAATGGCACTGATTACTGATCAGTGGATTGCATATTAATTATAATATGATAATACAATAATAATAATATAAATACAATATATAAAATATAATAATAAAATAAATAAAATAATAATATAATAATAAAAAAAGCAGTCATAGTGGGTGTCCTTCACATTTTGTGAGCACCCAAGGCAGTGGGCAATGCATGTAGCACATCAGTCAAGCAAGAAGTGGTAACAGAAAAAATCAGGAAAATAATAAGTCCCATGCTACTTGGCTACCACACCCTATGCTTAGTGATCCATGCCTATCAGTTTCAAATGTTAACCGAGTGCAGTGACTACACTCACTTACCTCAATTTTGTAAACATTTCATCATCCATGCTCCAAACCTCTTCCACCTGGGCGCCAGTAACACCTGTGACAAAAAAATGTTACATTTCTAAACAAAACTGTTCAAATCAATCCTTAAGTGACATGCATGGCTGGCTACTAAAATGGCAAAAACAATGTCAAAGATATCTGCATCCAGTAATCTGGTTGATTAAATTTATATACCAGTCTTGCATATCAGGTGTGCACATACAGTCATATGGTCCCTAGTGGTATTGGCAGCTTTAAACATTACAAATTTGCTGGTTAATATATCTAATGATAGCAATCACATTTATATATGTCCATAGTTAAATAAACTTGACTTCAAATTTAGCATGTTAGATTCAGCTATAATTTCACACATCACAAGAAACCTGAGACCTCTTGATACCAATGTGGAGGAGAAAGTGATGCATGTTTACAAATTACATCACCAGCAAATATTACAGACAGACTGATGCTACCTATAACAGGCTAAATGACTTCAAAGATGCAGTATATCATGTGCTTAAAGTGAACAAAAATTTTGTTTTTCTTCATGGTCCATAAAATATTCTACTAAAAAAATTGTCATTTCTTAACAAGACAGACATATCCTGCCAAAAACACACCAAGAGCAAAACTATCACCAAAAAATAACAAACACAATTTCACACATTCAAACACTTCACTTTCACATACCAAATTCTCGCAGGAGCTCAGTGAAGACCCCTGGGTCACTTTCAATCAAGCACCAGTTCCCTGCTCCTGAGTCTGCCATGATGGTGTTTGATAACCTGAAACATTGTGATTACCAGTTGTTACATCTTAATGCTTGATTTATCACCCTGCCTGGTATGCACATACATGCCTGCACACACGTACACAAGACCGGTGGTTCACCAGATCTTTGACTCATATGGCATACCCAACCAGGTCAATGTCTGATATATTTTCACTGTTTTGTATATTGAGTGCAAACAACTTGATTGGCTGAGCTTCTGGCATCTGCAGTCATCCCACGACAGGGCTTGTTGTGCAGGCCCTTACCCCACCATGAGATTATGACATGAAGTTCAACAGCAGAACATGACAGAAAATTTCAGTGCACATCAATGCCAGATGCGGTACACCTCACCCTCTGACCCCATCTGATCCTGAGTGGCAGCTGCCACAAGCAGCAAGCCATCCCAGCAAATGGCACAGTGAGTCATGAAGCAATTGGAGTTGACCTTTTCCACCACAGCAAGGGGGATTGGGAGGCAAGCAATTGTTTCAATAAGTTCCCCTTTACATGAGAAAAAATGGACCTTCAAAGAAATACATGTCCTTTCCCGTAGCCAGTTCAGCAGCAGCTCAACTTGGTATGCCCTTAACTTATGAGGAAAGCTTTGTCTCCTTTCAAGTTATATGGCTGCCAATATATATATACTGACCTCTCACATTCATGTGCGGCATACACAACCGACAATGAAACACACTCAAATATGAAAAATGTCACATTTTGGGCAAACCAGATGCTCTTTATGGGCAACGTGAAATTCAAGAAGCTTTACTTTTGTCTATTCTTAGAAGCACGCACACAATGATGACATCAAATGTGATTGCTCAAACAAGGGCAAAATATTAATTTTAAAAAAGGTGACTGAGCCCGACATCAACACATCAGAATCAGCTCAGTACGTATGCCTTGCATCCCCAATCATGCTGTCTGATACAAAATGAGCAGGATCATGGATGTGATGGATGAATGGTGTGACATGCCAGATCCCCTTAACATAACAATCATGCTTCGTTCCAGTTCCAGAAAGGCTAACACCTTTCCAACAACCGTTTAAGTCAGAATCCAAAGAAAAAACTAAGTTTTTTTAATATCATGCATGTCAGGCACCAAAGAGCAACCATTTGATGCTACGTGCAGTGGCCAAGATAAAGCATTGACTCATGCCCTCCAATCAAAACCACACACCCGCGTATTTTGATGCAAGGCTCCGGTATTTATGCAGGATTTACCGATCACACGCAACACAGATTTGATGCAAGTCACAGCACACAACGTGCGCGGTATCCCAGTCAGCTGTTACGCGGATGGGGAAATGCTAGCCACCAAAAATCGCTCAAAGCCATTGAAAACAGCAAAACATTGATGATTCATCCCAAAACCACCTAGAAATACCAAATACCAAAACTTGCATACCTTACGTTCATGGATATTTGGCAAAACACCGAGACAGACAAAAGTTCAGCCGAGAGATGGGGACTCACGGGCTTCCTGCGCACACATCTTCTGACGACCCAGTGGCGGATTAAGTAAAACGATGGGTCAGATCACCATAGGATGTCATTTAACCATTTTAACCCTGGAAGTTCCACAACTACGTTCCCGCCCACGTTTATGCTTGGACCGCGACGTGGCTTGTCGAGCGTCCGCGGCATTGCACGTACAGGCTGCCCACGCGACACGTACGCGGCTGGTCGACTGCCACGTCTGCGGAATGCCGGTGGTCGCCTGACTCGATCTCCTGACCCGGCGCCGGTCTGACATACGCTCGCCAACACGGTGCACGAGGCGCCTCGCGACGTGTTGCCCACGTCCGGCACCCGACGTTCTGCACCCTGCATCCAAGCACGCACACATGCAAATCACGGAGGAGCCGTCACTAACTCAGTAATCGATCTGACTCTGCACGCTGCGCACCGCACCACAATTATCAGCCGTATGAGGTGCCTTTCGAGGTGGCCACGCAATTTGCAGCGCGCTACGTCCGTATATCATCGGCAGATCAATGCTCACGGCAGCTCACTAACACACTCACCGCCGCCATTCTCGTACCCGACTTCATCTCGAACAGCACTGGAGCACACAGACGCCATTCATTTCATGCAAGCTGAGGCTGGTCCTCAGGAAAGTGTGGAAACACCTCGGTAGCCCAGACCAGCTAGCTTACTCCTTTTCCAAAATCTCACTGAGTCTGAGGTGGTAAATCTCCTCCCTGTCTACAACGATATCTGGATTCACGAACACTTCCTCGTCATTTGGCGCTCTAGCACTCTTATGCTAAAACTAAGGAAACCGTCAGGCGATAAATCTCCCTCACTATCTGTCCATCAACACTATTTGCATGAATGGTCCATGGTTGCATCAGGGCGCTCTTAGCAGCTCATGACCCTTTCTCCTCAGTCCAAAATGGCTACCGTCCCGGCCGCCCAACGGCGGATAGCGTCATTCAAATCAATGACCCCTTACGATGCCGTTTTTCAAAACGCAATGATTACGGTTACATTATTCCTGAACCTTAAGGTCACATTTGGCAAAGTGAATGAAACAGCCCTTTTCATTAAGGGTAGTGCTCCACATTTGGATGCGGTTTTGAACTTCAATAGCCATATTGAAGATCATTTGGTGCAGTTCATAGTCCTGCCTTTCTGAAGACCTAAACCCCTCTAGTTTCTATGTAAGACGCCCATGAAGCTGTGTGGACTACTTCCGGAAGCTATTTCGAGGTCACCCAAGCATCCATAACGTCATAATAACGTCATTTAAATCCCTCCATTTCATTAGCCATGCGGCGATCAAGGCAAAAAAAAAAACAAAGAAAAAACAAAGCTTGTCAAATTGTTCACAATTGGCATTCGTGAGCACAATTCCCAGGTATCACGCCCGTCAGCTGGCTCCCAATAACTGTTGCGCAAGGTTCGATGGCATAAACAACGACGTATCGAGCAGAATATTTAGTAACCAGAGAAAATGTGTAGTCTAGAGCAGCGTTTTCTACTTAAAAGCAATACCTATAGTGATACTGGAGCTTATTTCATAACGTCTGATGCTGGCTCCAATATCTTCAAATGTGGAACGTTTCGTTTAAACTGCACAAAATTGAAGTCCTCGGCACACTTGCTGAGTCCGCTCAAAACTTACTCACAGGCCGGACATTTGCAGTCTGCCGTAGGAAATCATTCTCAGCGCAGAGAGCGCAATATCATTGACTTCCTCAGAGCAGGGTGATCTCGCCAACAACATTGATAACACATTTCCCCATCATCAATTCTCCCTTTTTACCAACGGCCTGGCCTTGTGGCTTTGATATCTCAGCATCGATCGAGTTAAAAAATTTATTCAACTTACGCTGAATCATATTCAAGAACGGTGTGATCGGTGGGGCTTCCAAACTTCTCCACCTAGACCAGCAGCGCTCATTTTCTCCAGGAACCCCATTCACGTGGCTCCAAGGACCCCATTCAACTTTCGCGGTGAAGTCATCCGATTGCTGTCCACATTTAAATATCCCGGCATCACGTTAGATCACCGATTCACATTGCCCCCTCCCCCCCCATTTCCAGACCCTAAATCACCACTGAGCACGGCGTCTCAATATCCTAAAATATTTTGCCGAGCGAGAGTGGGACGCCGACGAGCACACACACCTTAGCCTGTACACCAGCCTGATCCAACAGATCTTAGATCAAAATGTTTTATCTTTAATGGCATTTCTCGCCAAAACATTAGCCCCTCGATGCCATCCAAAAACGGTCATAGGGGCCGCCACGGGCGTTTTCCGCTTCTCCACTCTCCCGAGCCTGTTGGCGGCCGCAAGAAGTCTCCCACTCACCTGCAGACGCAAACTACAACTCATCAAATTCTACACGCGTGCTGCCGGCAAGTCTATCAACGTACATGTCAAACTCTCACGGCACTCCAAAACACTCCGACGTAGACCACCACACAGCGCAAACACAATACAATCATCACGCGAGTTCAGCACGCACACGAGCAGTTTCACCTACCACACCCTGATGCACTCGTCACGCATCCACTCGTCCGTACTGGCTGGACCCTACTCCAGCATTGGGCTCCGCTTAAAAAGAAAACATGCCGTTACCCATGCGGAGGTAAACGGAGGTAAACATGGCGAAGTTTAAGACAGAAAACAACAAAATCTCTGCTGTCAGTAGCGGAGAGGCTAGGTGAACGGGTGCGACATATATAGCCACCACCTTATCGTCTTTGTGAAGTTGATAATGTGTAATATCAGGTACTAATATGCCTGTCCTCAGTATGTTACAAATACAGAAGCCATGTTTTTGTAACATAAATGATATAATTAAGATAATGAAAATACAATCAAAATAATTGTCAAGCGTCGAAGTGACAATGCATAATGTATATAAGCGCAAATGCATATAAGCGCTATGCGATCCTGAGAACCTGTTGATCTAGAACACGCAATTTCTGACCCCGAAAAAGTATTGCACGTGTCACTTAGTCCCGGTTAGCACTTTAATTTTTCACTTGGAACGCTTATGAGTTTGACCCAAGTTGGCCTTAGCTGACGACTAGGTCAGCCTCAAATGATATTTGTTGTGCGTGATATACTTCTGTTCCACAGCAGCATCTAAGAAAATGCATTTTGTCAGAAGTGCACTGGGAAAGAAAACAAAACGCATCGTTCTTGTAGGCAGCTGGTTGACCAGTTTTGGATGGTGACCTGACCTGAACTCATCCCTGTGCATGGAATCCCCAAGTCTTATCTGTTCGCTATTAATATCCGTCTTGAGGTGTTAATATATGTTTCTACTGCACCGAATAGAACGGCCGCTTTTGCCGTTCGTGGACTCTAGTAACTTCACATTTGGACTAACGTGCAAATTTGGTGTGTATTCTTCATGTTTCGCTGAGGCCTTTAAAACGGTGTCTTGTTTTCGTACGGCGTCTGAAAATTGGAGGTCCAAAG
>NW_023596576.1:42594686-42632186 GCF_011947565.3 Pollicipes pollicipes | reverse complement strand
TACACGCGTTTTGGCTCCGATATAAGCCACCAAGATGGGCTTTAATGGCGACTCGATTGTTCTATCACCTTGTTTATGTTACTGGCCTCTATCTCTCGCACTTTTTCGAGGAGTGATATAAATGGTTGTGTCATCAATATATTCTTTCAAAAAGCATGCCTTCTGACACAGCCTACTCAAATATATATATATGCCTCTGGCTGGGGTCATGAGATGCGACGCCTGCTCATTGGCCTATGGGTTTAGTCCCGGAATCTGTCCGGTCCCATCATGCTCGCGGCGACCAGCTGTCCGCTTGCGAGACGGGGCTCACGGGCAGATGGTGATCTGCCGAGGCGTTGGTGTCACGTGCCAGGAGTCCCTTCACTATCACGCCTGGCAGGATGCCCGGCGACAAACGTGTGCGGTCTGGAATCGCAGCACTCGGGCGGTGGGTTCAAGCAGCAATAGTGTGGAATGGGAGTCTTGCAGTGACCAGCGCACCTGGCTCGCTGATCGCATGTCTGTGGCTGCGGCTGAAGGGTTCACGGCAGTATATTTTATGCCGGCAAGCTCCGGCTTTTAGGAGCTGTCGGTCACCTTATTTAGGAGCGCCCAGGGTGCGATTTTCTCGCCGGGAGATACGCATTGGCCCCTCGAGTGTTTTATCTATTGTCGTGTTCTGACTCAGTGGGACAGATAACGGCAGTGCTTTGCCCTGCCCTTGTCGTTTAATACGCTTGGTCTTTGTGTTTGCTTGCGCTGCCGCTCAAAAATTGGTTGAAACATCATTCATTTTTAGGGCACGCCATATGCGCGCATGAAGCAGAACGCGGCCATATGATTTCAGCTTTAATATTCGTGAAGGGTCTAATTTAGGAGCCAGCCTCATTATCCAGAGTGTGACACTAAACACTGATGAGGGTCGTTCAAAATGAGAAGTGTTCCTCGTTGGCTTACAATGAAGTGGCGGGATTTGCGAACTTCTGGAGCATATTTCCGCTTGAGGCGTGTTGTTGGTTTAGGATCACGCAATCTGAAGCATTCGGCGGCTAAAAAGCCACGTTTGCCTTGCTTCTTTTTAGTATTATCCACCGGCGTTTTCATGTTTTTGCAGCTTTTTGTTGATTGGTCTTGTGGTGTTAATGCGGTTAGGCATTGTGCTGTCAGATGGTGTTGGCGGCAGTCATTAATCACATCAAATGCCGGTGCTTTGCAACGGGATACAGCGAGTTTGGCGCAGTGCACTTAAACTTAGTGGACGCCGCCACCATCCTCCACGTTTTCACGTTGAGAATGGCGTGCTTCTGCGCGCGGCCCACAACAAGCCCGGCTGGGCGCGGTGAGCTGGCCGGCGGCGGACACCGCGGCGCTCACCGGCTGACCGACCCCGGCGTGACCTGCGTGTCGGCGTGCGTGCGGGACGTGACGGCGGCGGCGGTGCACTCCCTGCCGTGCGGAGCACTGCGCCGACAGGACGGGGGGGGGGGGGGGGGGGAGCGCAGCACCCGCCTGCCGTCTGGACGGGCCCGGCGGCCTCCGCGCCGACAGGACGGGGGGGGGGGGGGGGGGGGGGGCGCAGCACCGCCTGCCGTCTGGACGGGCCCGGCGGCCTCCGCGTGACGACCGCCACAGCTGGCCTAGTGCTCGCGTTTCGAGCTGAGCTATGCTGCCCCATCAGGCGGATGTGCGCTCCATGCAGCATTCGCTGTAGCTTCCAGCAGGGAACCGTCAATGTAATTGAGCATCCCGTACGGTTCGGGGGCAACAGCAACCAGCCGCGTAACGTTTTCCAGGGATTCGAACTAAATCAATGCGATGCATGAGTCGTCTTTGTCGGCTACGGAGTGAGCAGCGTCGCGTGACATCAGCGCATATGGCTCCCGCTCCGGGGCCGATGACTGAGGGCGGGCGGCTCCATGTGCGGCTTCTCCGCGAGCGGTACGGTCAATGCCCGGCTGTTATTGGATCGGTGACGCTAATTGGTCGCAGGCGGCGGCCATCGCCGTCGCCAGCCGACTCCATCAGTACCACCGCAAGCGTTGTTGGATGTAAATGGACGCCGCTGGCTCGTCTCCTGGCGCACTGGGGATGTGCCACACGATCGCGACACTCAGTGGACTCACGTCGGGGGAGAAACGAAGAACTCTCGTCTGTATCTGTTGCGGCGGGAAATTCTGGTGCTTGCGGCTCGCTGGAGCAGATAAACGACGCGTTCGAGGACTGATAGCGGCCTGGGCAGTGGTTTGCTGTAAAGATCAGCGCCGACGCTCTTACATCGTCGTCGTAATCTAGACTGAGTGAGCCTGGCAGACTATTTCGTGATCTGTCAGACAGTATCCCCTCATCACCATCCCTCCTGGGTGAATTTTGCATTTTGATCATCACATTTCGTAGGCATGAACGACATCATGGACAGCGCAGTAACATACAAATGTCATCGCCTTAGCTAGGAAGCGAAATAACAAATGCAGCCGGGGTGCATAAAATGTTTCTGGTCAAGCTGCTTGAATCTGTCCGCCGTATGAAGAAACACCCTCGGTGCAAAATAATCCACCTTTAAGGGCGGGCTCGACAGTAATAGCAGGCCACATGAATGCTCATCGCTCGTTATATCATTGAGAGCACCAAGCCGTCGTTAGGAAAGAGCTTAACGTTCTTGACGCCGTTGTCCGACGCGTGATGTCAGCTATCAAAAGACTTGCATAACGAGAGCTGCTGCCGCGTCAGTCCGCAGCACATGCCGGCCCATACATCACACGGGCGCCGCGAGTGTTCATCTCGCCGCCGGCGGCCGTGCCGCGGATGGGGGCAGTGTCGGCGCCCCCGGATGGATCGGCTCGCCCCGGGTGGTGCCGGAACACCGCTGGCCGCCAGCTGTGCCGCCACCGGCTGTGCTGACCCCGACTGGGGTCAGGCTGCCGTCGATGTTGCAATCCAGTTGTGGTTTGAGTACAGATTCGCTGCTACACGAGCAGCTCCCAAGGTGCATGTCAAGTTTTCGGGGTAATTTCTGATCGTTTGGGATATTCCAATTTTCCTTGTTCGGTTCGGCCTCTTAAAATTTGCGTCAGCGACATCATTTCAGCATGGGGTGTATATGTTGTCCCAACTCATGGCTGCCATGGAACAGGCTTCACTTGTTTATTGTGGCTTCATTTCCATGGTCCTGTATTTAAAACCGGACAAAACTGATGGCTTAGTTTTTGACTCCTGCATTAATTGTAGCATAAGCACACTCAAAATCCTGTGTAGCAAGGATAGTATGGGGAGCAGACCTGAAACGGTGCAAAATCATCTCACAGTTCCCGACAAGAATATCACTTGGAACTAGCACATATCCGCCCAAATCAGAAAATGTTGTGGCATCCTTACTGGGGTTGTCTACATCCGTATTTAGATTCCCACCACCTCGCTAATGTGTGTACACTACTAAATGGCCAGCCCACCTTCAAATGCCCAGCATTTTTGGCAACGCTTCGCGAAAAAACAGCACAAAGCTTCTCAAGCAAGCTTTGAGTTTTGAACTGAGTGCCCTGACTTACAAAAGCAGCATAAAGCTCCTCAAGCAAACTTTGCATTTTGCGTTGAGTGCTCTGAGTTAAAAAGCAGCATAAAGCTCCCAAGCAAGCTTTGAATTTTGAACTGAGCACCCTGAGTTCCGTCTCTGGTGGCCACAAATGTGATGATGTATCAGAAGTATGAGCTGAACTTGGCCGATCCATCGCTGGGGGTCTGTGATTCAGTGTGCTCACTCAGCGTTCTCAACGGAATTTCTTCGCGGGGAGCGCGAATATTGCACTTGAAAACAAGTACTAAGTAGATTAACAGCATTACTATTGAGTCGACAAGAACAGTCCATTGATGCTGCATAAATCCTACGCCCATCGTTCACCATGTTCACGGCTAGGAGATCACGGGTCACCAGTGGTTGCCGTGACTCCTCAGCCTTGACCGTCCACCAGTGACCGCCGTAGTCTCCCAGCTGTGGACGTTCACCAATGACCGCCATGCTCTCTCAGCCGTGACCGTTCACCAGTGACCGTCGTGGTCTCCCAGCCGTGGATGTTCACCAGTCACCGCCGTCGTCTCTCAGTGGTGACCGATTCCCAGTGACCGCCGAAGTCTCGCAGCCGTGGCCGTTCACCAGTGACCGCCGTGGTCTCTCAGCCATGACCGTTCACCAGTGACCGCTGCCGTCTCTCAGCCGTGACCGTTCACCAGTGACCGTCGTAGTCTCCCAGCCATGACCGTTCACCAGTGGTCGCCGCCGTCTCTCAGCGGTGACCGTTCATCAGTGACCGCCGTAGTCTCCCAGCCGTGACCGTTCACCGGTGACCGCCGTGGTCTCTCAGCCATGACCGTTCACCGGTGATCGCCGTGGTCTCTCAGCCATGACCGTTCACCGGTGACCGCCGTGGTCTCTCAGCCATGACCGTTAACCAGTGACCGCTGCCTTCTCTCAGCCGTAACCAATTCCCAGTGACCGCCGCCGTCTCCCAGCGGTGACCGTTCACCAGTGACCGCCGCCGTCTCTCAGCGGTGACCGTTCACCAGTGACCGCCGCCGTCTCTCAGCGGTGACCGTTCACCAGTGACCGCCGCCGTCTCTCAGCGGCGGGCCGGCCGTCCGGTCGAGGCCGCGTCGGTCGGCCGGACGCGGCCTGCCGCCGGGCCGTGTTGACGCCGCCTGCTCTGCCGGCGGGCGGCGTGGGCCCACAGCGACATCATCAAGTCGGCCGGCGCCCGGGGAATCTCGTGCTCGATATCTGGTCCGGCGTCGCGCGCGCGAGCCGGGCCCAGCGGCGGGGACGTGCGGGGACGGACGCTCGCGCCGGCCCAGGCCGGACGCGCGCCCGAGCGCTCACGCCGGTCAGATGAGGTCGGAGCGCCGCCGGCGGGCACTAGTGCGGAGACGCTCGCTTTGTGTGGAGAGACTGGTGAAGAAGCCTGAGGCGGCTCATTAGAACCCAACCTAAGGCACTATTCCTATCGGGGAAATGTGTTACGATAAATGCATGTAAGATTTGATGAGTCTGGCTTGTCGTAATGTCCACGATGCCTACGTCATCACTTTGGCGCGATGTGGGAAGAAGAACATGCGTATTTTTACATCGAGCTGTACTAAGCGGCTGTTGCTTATCCGCGGCGATATCATCATTTATTTGGATTGCCAAGGGGTGACGGGCTCAGCGTTCAATACCTCTGAGCCGCCAGCCCAAAACATAAAGGCCGATGAGTGCATTACGAACTTAGAGTGAATACCTTTTAATAATTGTACCACACGTACCATATTAATAGTATGCATCTTAATGTGACATATCAAGTAATAATTGTGTCTGGGCAGGGTCGTCTTACGAGTGACAGGTGTAGTGCATTCGCACCTAATCTCAGTCTGGTCGGGCCTCAGTATGCTGAGCGCACGTATACGGCCTTTTGTACACGTCTCAGATCGTCGCCCCGAAGAGAGATTCGTGGTTCCACCTTCCGAACCCTCGCCTTCTGAGAGATGGTGTGTTCGTATCCATAACCTTTCTATGTATAGAACATTCCGTCAATCAATATAAACGGAATTTTCTATGAGCATCTCCGTACTGCGCCGTCCGTCGTCGGTGCCAGCGTGATGTTGCATGCAAGTCCAGTTACTCACGTCGGCATGTATAACTGTGCTGTGTGCACAATATGTAACCATTCTGAAACTGGCATCTGACTGACCGTTACATTGTGAGCATAACTGTACGATATCGAGACAACGCCATCGCCAAACCGACTTAAGATGCAGGCAAACGATCCGATAGACGAAGCAAACATAGCGTTGGTAAACCCATGTATATACGGCATCTCATTCGGGGAGCAGTCAGCGCAGGGGTCTCACATACAGCTTTACACCATGCACCTGCCATGCACGAGCTGAATTGGGAGCCTCGGAGGTGCTCTGGTAGACTTCCGGCGCCTAGCGATGCGCAGCGCGGAACGACGTCAACTCGGCTCCGTGATAGAGCAGGCGCCACCCATCCCGGGTGACTGGGGAGACCCCGGAAGACGGACCCCGTCCAAACTCGCGTCTCGTCGCCATCCCCGCCGCAGCTCACGCCGAGACCAACGTCGTGTCAGGGAGGCCTCTTAGCGCCGAACGCGTCACGTCCGCCGCCGAGATCCGGCCGGGCCCACCCGCCGTCACCGCGCGGGCCCACCCGCCGCACGACGCGCGTGCCCCCGCCCCGCCGCCGCCGCGCGGGCCCATCCCAGCCGCCGCCGCGGCGGGAACCGCCCCGCCGCCGCCGAGCGGGCCCCCCCCGCCCGCCGCAGCCGGCGGGCCCGCCCCGCCGCCGAGCGGGCCCGCACCGCCGCCGCCGCACGGGCCCGGCCCGCCGCGCTCGGGACCGCCCCGCCGCCGCCGGCACTGGGACCGCCCAGCCGCCGCCGCACGGGCCCGCTCCGGAGCGCTCGGGCTTGACGGCTCGCAGTGGCCGTCGGGGCCGGTGTCCTCCTCCCGTCGCCCGACACGCTCCGGCACTTACCGGCCGGCGGCGACTCGGTTGCGACCCTGCGCTCTGCGGCGGTAGCGCCGCCGCCGCGTGAATCCGCCGGCGGCGGCACGGGCGGCGGACACGCGGGCCTCGCTCTGCACGGCGGCCGGCAGTGCGGGCCGGCGGTGAAGGTGACCGCATGTTGGCGTCGTGTGTCGCTAGGGGAAGCACGCTGACCGTCAGTCTCGCCACAACCCCGATGCGAGGTGGAGGTGCTGTCCCTCGGCCTCGCACCCACGTGACGTCGAAGGTCGCACCACTGAGAGCATTCCACGATCGCGGGGCCGACTCCATTGGCGTCGGAGCCGCCGCCGCCGGGGCCTCGTCCCCCGAGCCTTCGCGGCATCAGGGGAGCGAGGCCGGGGCGCCGCGCCACGACCGCCGGCCAGGCGACGGGACGACGAGGCCGAGCACGCCGCAGCCGGCGTTACAGCGACACCCCGGGCATGACGGTGACGAGCGAGAACATGTCGGCCTCCTCCATCTCGGTGGGCGACGAGTTGGTCAGGATGATGGAGACGTCGGCGCGCGGCATGCCTGCGGGACGAGGATGACGTCAGATCACTCCGCGCAGGTCGCATCGCGGCAAAGTCCTCCGCATGCCGACCAGCGGCCTTCGTCGCCAAACTGCAGGCAGCGGTCTGGCCGCTCGCTGGAAACGAATGTGACATCCGGAACTTATGATTGCAGTCAGTGGGCGACGCTGCAGATTTCCTTTGCAGCTCACGTGCAATCGTGGGAGGAGGTCAAAATGTCATGTTTGTGGCTGCATGCAGCGTGAGTACACACACGCCGAACCCTAGGATGGCTTAAACTGGGACTGCAGAATTGTAGCTAAGATCGAGACATCCCAAATGCCGCAACTTGCAATACATATTTAAAAGCGTTTCATGTTGGCATGGATATTCATTTGTTTGATATAGCCTTTTCCTAGAGGTTCTCAGACGCAAAATGAGGTCTACGTAGTGCGCCGTGATGGGCTATATTATGGCGTCGCCAGGAATGACGGCATCTTTACGCTAGGCAGCCTAACTTTCCTCAACTACCTTTCGACAGGTTTACGGATCATCCGATGTCAATGATTTTAATACAAACTGTACGCGTGATGGCTAACGCACATGCCGCTTGTAGTGTGCCAAGAGGCAGGGGGCGCCCTAAGCCGCGCACGTCCCGCAACCTTACGTACGTTCTAGCTGAATAGGCATCTGCGCGGGCTGTCTGCCAGCCAGCCTATCTGGATTCAGTTCCAACATCAAGTCAGCTTTTGGAAGCAGATTTCGTTTGCCACGTCTGCAGTTTTGCCGTCCACGAGCTCAGCTGGAGGGCGGCAAACGCTCTAGCCGGCGTGTGGCCGGCATAAGGAATCGTGTACAGAAGCAATGCCTCCGCGATTCGTCACTGACAGACCGCCGGCCACGGACAGAAGGAGCCAAGTGGAACGAAGCGGCCGGGCGTGGAGTGTTAACAAAGTCCGGTGGAGATGATCCGTGGACATGTAATAATGCTCCTGGAGTGGTTGAGTCACGGTCTTCTCGATAGTTTGCGATTCGGCAAAGATTCAGATCACAAATTGATGCATGCAAAACGTTTAGTGAAAATATCTTGAAAAGTCTAGAAAACTGCCTGTCCTAAATCTGTTACACCATAACGGTCCGTGTCAGGCGTGACCGCCGATTCACGAGCATTTGTGAGTGAGGTGAGTGGTGAGGTGAGTGGTGAGGTGAATGGTGAGTCAGGGGTGAGCTTAAGGTTTGTGACTCACATCGCACCCACTCGACGGACGAAATTTGCCTTTAAGCGTCACCTCCATATGCTGCCATGTATGTGAAGGCCACACGCCTTTAAAAATACCGTCTATAACATTTAGAAAGTAAACATAATTTCCATCCAGCAGCCTCCAGTAAAACTAACACCAGGTGTCGCTTGACCCAAAATGCATAGCATCACAAAGTTAAGCCATTTTGTCAAGATGAAGCAGTTCTATTAAGTCACTGCTACTACGTTAAGTTTTGTTAAGTCGCTCTGTTCAGTTATTAAGCCAAAGATATTTATCTCAGCTGAATGGCACGGCGCGTCACTGGCGCAGCAACATGGTCGTCAGTTGGCCACACGTATTCTGTTGATATGGCCGCACGATAGCTCTGTGCAGAACGCGGGC
Source organism: Pollicipes pollicipes (assembly GCF_011947565.3). NCBI lineage: Eukaryota > Metazoa > Arthropoda > Thecostraca > Pollicipedomorpha > Pollicipedidae > Pollicipes > Pollicipes pollicipes. Next base: position 42,623,520 of record NW_023596576.1, on the reverse strand, counting down.
GGCGGACAGAGCTGGATATCTTAAATATGGCAGCCTTTTCTCGAAATAGGTGAAATCGCGCATCACATGTGAGATCGTGTGTCCTGATATTTCACCAGATCATGCTTCTGAAATGTGAAATGTGCTTCCAAAAAGGTGCGATTTTCCCTTTAAACATCGTCCCAAATGGCCTTGAAATGTACATGCTGCAATCGCTTTACACGTTATTTTTTTTAAAGATGTCGTGATTTGGGTTATCGACGCTCAACGAAAGAAAAAGTCCGCACACCTCGTGAAATCCCTTGTACACAGCATCGGCAGCTGCATGCCATGGCATCGGCAGCCATGTCGGCGCTCAGGGGCCTTGGCGCAACCGAGATTCGAACGCTTTCACTTTAGTCTCGCCGCCACGCTACGGCTGGCCGCATGCAATCAGTCCTGTCAGGGGGCACACCAGTAAACTCGGGGCCTTTGGTCGAGGGCCATGTTATCTACACGTTTATAGCCCTCCATCAGCATGTTACGGGATGCGGACAGTCACATCAGTCGCACGCGTTTACAAATATTGTTTGTGAAAGACTGACGCTATTTAGCAAATTCAGGCTTTGACAGCCTGTCCGCGTTCAGAAACGTGCTGCCATGAGGTCATATTATTAAGCTAAGTGCTGTTGGCCGACGCTGTTACCAAGCGTTACCCTCCCCCCAAGTGATATCGAATGCACATGGTTGCATTCGCCGCACAAAATAGCGCACATTTGTAAAATGCTGTCGTAATTTAGGCAATCCACACTTCGGTCGACGGGACGCATTTGGACACTGCCTCTGTCAGGGTTTGTGTCCGAACACAATGTTACGGTGCCAGAAAACAGCGCACCCATGCCACTGACAAACGTATTCAGCTCCAGCCTTCACACACTTTTCTGAATAATTATAAATGATGGCTGTAGCTTCGCCACAATATTCCTGGCGACCGCACCGATTCAACTAATGGGGTTCATCATTCAGTACGGGAGTCATCCCAATAAAATACATGTCGTCGGCTGACACCCATGTTATAATTCCAGTGACAGCCTCCCGGCAGTGCCCTCGAATACGCAGGGATGCACCCGCCGCACACGGTCGTATTGTATTTGACTTTTAAAAGGCTGCCATAGTTAAGAAAACCCGCGGCTCGACCGGCCACCGCGTTCCTTAATAGGCTGTCCGTGGTCATACCAATAAACTGGGTGTCAGACTCATCATGATGCGACGGTCTGTCCCAAGCAGTTGATATCACTCACGCGGCGCTGTCAAATACATGGATTTTCACCCTTCACTCACGATTGTGAATAATCTTACATGGCTGCCATAGTGTCGCCACCACATTCCGACACGCTGCCCCCATTCAACTGACGCCGTAAGGCGGTGGCCGGCGGACGGCAAGTACTTGATTAGTCTGAACCGCTAGCATCGCATTACTAACCGTGCATGGACAGCCGGAGCGTGGTGGCGAGATTTTTCCAACCCATTTAATAAGATTAATTGTAATATACTTTATTTGTTTAATAACTGCCGCGGTTTCGCCACCACGCTCGGGCCAACCGCCTGAACTTTGTAATTGGCTGTCGAGGATCATACTAATAAAATACGTGTTAGGCTATCATGTTACGATGCCAACTGATAGCTCTTCCACGGTGCTATCGAAGGCGCTTGATTGCATGTGCTGCCGGCGACAATAGCTGAAAATACTGCCGTAATTTAGAAAATTCTCGCTTCCTCCGACCGACGGTATTCGGCAATGCGCTGTGAGCGGTTCTAGGCCTAAAAAAGTTATCGTCGTCAGCACACCAGGTGACGGTGCCAATTGATGGCGATTCCACGGCGATACCACATGCACACAGTCGCACTCTCTAGGCACAGTTATATATATATATATATATATATATATATATATATATATATATGTGTGTGTGTGTGTGTGTGTGTGTGTGTGTGTCCGTTACAGTTTCACTACCACACTCCACACTTGCCGAACGCACTCAGTATCGCGCTGTTGGTGTCATGTAATGCCAGTCAAATTATGGCCGTCAGCCGAGGGCTGATAGCCCTCCGGCAGTGGTGACCACGAATCCGGACGGCCACATTAGTCTCTCGCGATTGTAAATATGTTTTATAGACTGCTGCAGTTTAGCAAATCCACGCTCCGGCCGGGCGCCTGCATTCAGTACTGCGGTGTCAGAGGGTCACAGCGATGAAATAGGGAGCATCGGCTGTCGACCACGACACCGTGCCAGTTATTAGCCGCTCCAAAGCGTCATCGAGTGCACGAGGTCGCACACGCCGCCCACGATCATATGCATTTTTAGCTGCTGCCGTAGATGAGCAAATCCACGTTGAGCGACGACCGCGGTTCGGTGCTAGTTGATAACGCTGCCGCAGTGTGACCCATTCGCCCCCACAGAGATTGCACATGCGGTCGCACGCTCTGCGAAGGACTTTAAATGTTTATAAGTGGTTGCCGCAGTTCTCCCTCCCTCCTCGGCCGGCTCCTGCACTGAACTGGTGCCGTGACCAGGCCGTCGGATGACGTCATCTATGCTGTTGTGATGTCTATTGATTATGCTATTGATTGTGATTATGCTATGTCTATGCTATGTGACTTTCCGGATTACCGACTGGGAGCGACTGACCGACGCGTGGATTGACCAACCGTTTTTAGAAATAATGATAATCCTGTGCGGCGGGAGCAGCCGTGTGATTTAAAAACACTGTGGAGTGTTTTGAACTGGCACAGTAGCATCGTACTCTGCCGGAGGCATCTCATTTATAGGTATGACCGCTGCCAACGTATTACCGAAAGCAGGCGGGCGGCCGGGGCTTGATGAGCTAAATTATGGCCATCCTTAGAAACCTATAAGGTGCTGGGCGATCGCGGAGTGTGCTCTCAATAGCACCATGGGAGGGATATCCACTGATACCTTAATGCAATTGTCGGCCGACGGTTACCATGTTATCGCTGTGACCCCTGACGACGCATCACTGAACGTAGGCTCAGGCCGAATCGTGGTGGTGAAGACACGGCGGCCAATTAAAGCGTATCTTTCGTGCTAGAGCGGGACTGTGAGCGTTTGACGGCACTGTTGGAGTGCTGTCAACTGTTAGCATAACATCGTGCTTGACTGAAGGCACCTCTTCTTTGGTATGACCCGACAGCGCATTACCGAACGCGTGCAGCCGGTTGAAGTGTGGATTTGTATAACTGCGGCAGCTTAGGAAATAAATAATCGCACGCAGCGGGTGGGAGTGTATCCGTTGGCTAGCACCGTGCGATAGTTATCAACTGGCACTGTAACATGCCCGTCGTCCTCTTGAACCACATACTTCATGCGCCAATTGTATTGGCATAACCACCAAGCAGTGCATTGCGGAATGCGGCCGGCCGGCCGGAACGTGGAGACGAAATTACGGCGGTCATTTGAGTAGGTCGCTAACAAAAGACGTGACTAAATTTCCGTTCCGGCAAATTTGGAACGCGAGGCTTTTGGGCTAAGCAGCAAAGTTTTGAAATCAGTATGCCCGCAGGAGCCTGATATTTTACCTCGGATTGCAACGGGGTTGTCATTATCATCGTTCTCGTCGAACTTCTCTTCACTATCGATGAGAAGTGTGCCTTCATTATCTTCGGGTCCCTCTTCTGCGCTGTCCTCAGTGGCCACTTCTTGGGGACCAGAACTCTTCTGCGCTTCCCCCGCCCACTCCATCTCGGTCGTCACGTCCGCCGTCGTGGTTACCTCGATCACCGCTTCGGCGACGTTGGCGCTAGTGTCGCTGCGCCCACCCAGCGACGCCGAGTCGACAGGAGGCGTCTCTAATGGCGGCATTTCGACAGTTGCCTGAGAAACAGGACAGGCGCTCAGTCTCTGTTCGGTGACATCACTCTGGCACTGTTCATAAAGGATTTATTGGCATGATAATGGAAACAGCGATCGGAGGAAACAGTGATAATGGAAACAGTGATCGGGAAACAGCGTTCAAAGGACCTTGTTTAGACCACCGTCTGCTCGCATTTTAAAATGTCGTTTTTGATGATTGGCCATCTGACAATTGCAAAATTAGTATGCTTACAGCTTGTACATGGGGTAAAGCAGGCCGGTCAACGGCAATATAGCCACAACAGAAGCCAGTTCGACGACAATGCAAAGGGAACTAGGCATACAGTGTCAAGCCGAGGACTGAGAGGGGTGACGTAGTTAGGTTCTTGATGCGCAAGTATCCTCAGCTTTCCTTGCAAGGGCCAGTTGCTGCCGTTTTTCCTGAGTCTAAAGAATTTGCACAGCATTTTTCCTGCATGGCCATCGTAGGAAGGACATCCGATTCGTAAGGGCAGGGAGATGAAACCAGAACTGTCGCCCCGGATGAAAAAACTCTCCTCCGTAGATAGCCGAACATTGAGTACGTGTACCTTGGCACATTCCACTGTTGATGGAGAGAATCCTATCCAATGCATAGGGACGCTAGGCGCACCTGCGCCTCCTGGTACGACGGGCTGGCCTACGTAGGTGTTAACGCGCTTTCCTCCTTTTCATGAGCCTCGATTAGAGCAGGTCGCGCTGGATTCAGTGCCTTTTTAGATATTTATCTTCAGTGCGGGAAGGGTCCACTACGATAAAGTTAAGGTGAGCTAAATGTGATGCTTATGGTAATGTGAGGTTAACCAAACTCGTTCCTCTTTGTGGAGCATGGTGCGGGTGGGTACCCCATGGCTGAGACTTCATAACTTAGGAAACAATGGATATTTCACCCGCACAGGCCCTTACCCGCAGTAAAAACCTATCGCACTTTTATTCCAAAACGACGGACGTTCTCCAGGCTAGTCTACATCTTATTCAAACAAACACGCAGCCAGGGTCCCCAACACCATCACCTTTTTCGGCCATCTAGATAGCAGTGTATTCGTCCAACTCGAGAAAGGGTTTTCTATGATCGCCGTGCGACATTTCGAATGAATTTCGTTGGGGTTCATTTCCGAGCTCAGAAAGGTTTTTCTGTGATCGCCGCGCGACATTTCGAATCGATTTCGTTGGGGTTCATTTCCGAGCTCATCACATATATGATGTTCTCCCTGATGTCAACAGGACCATAATATGGTGCAGGTGTCTTGGGCACGTAAAAAGACAGCTTAACACGCGCCCGGGCTGCCGGCTGGATACCCTTCGCTCGGGTGGGGGGCCAATTTGACCTCCTTGACATCTCAGGAACTAAGAAAGCTAGAGACACCAAATTTGCTGGACGTGTTGACTTGTACATGAACTCACTTAGGTCAAAAGTTTGAGATTCCTATGTCATGATCTTCGAGCTAATTAGGGTCAAAAAAGGTAAAATTTCAGGTTGGTCTTTAGTGGCCCAGAACCTAGATAACCGTTGCTAAGCAAAAGGTCACATGCTCATTTAAGGTCAGCGACCTTGCTTCACCTTTTGAAAGTTATGGTGACCAAATTCATGCAAGACTGCTCTGAGTTTTGCATTTGAATAAACGACAAAGATTACGCTAGGCAGTATGTTCTTAAAAATAAAATGTTGACCTGGGTCATTTTAGGTCAACGACCTATTATAACCCCTAAAAAGTCCATGGAAAATATATAATGCGGTTCCTGCCATCAATGAATTCGAAATGAGCACAAGAAACTATCACATACATCAAACCCTAGAGTGATAGAACAGGCTGGTTTTGACCCAAGTCTGATCTTCGTACCTGACCTGAGGTCAATTTTATTTGTTTATTCAATATTTGTGTTGCCTAAGAAAGCATTTCAGAGTTGTATGGCTTCGTCTAACACTCCGTTGTTGCATCAGATTGAACGATTCCCCAGAAATTGACTTCGCTGAAACCATGGCCTGACTTTGACCTGCCATAGGTCAGCGAACTTACATGGTACACCTAAATTTTTTATGTCAAACGATCCGCTATTCAACTGTCCACAGCTATGCAAAATTTAGCGCGGCTGCCGCGCACCGTTAGGGAAGTCATCCTGAAAAACCTTCGGGGTGTCAATTTGACCCCGGCTCGAGCGCGTGTTAATGCAACGATTTCCATTCATGACCTGAAATTTATCTGAGCAAAAACAGTAGCTGCTGGTGTCTTCCAGGGTAGCTGAGAAGAATTGCTCCATATGGACCCCAATGCGTTGCTACTGTACGTCCTATCTTGCCATTTTGTGTTCAGCTGGCATTGCACCACGTATGCAACCCGGTCTCTCGTGTTTGGGGATGTGAAAAACGCATTCTGCGGGCAAAATTGGAGCTGACAAAATATTCCAGTCTACAACATTGGAGAGACATGCCCTGTCCCCCCCCCCCCCCCCCCCGTCCTGACAACCACCTAGCGGCTACAACTGTGCGTTGGTTGAACTTTCATTGCGTTGTCGTCTGCTACCATAAGATTACCACTAAACGTTTTGATGTTCTCTATTTACGAAATATACTGGCATCAATTGTACATGCGTAAAATGGCCATATAGGTAAAATATTTTACAAAATGCTTTCTGCATTAAGTGTTTCTACAAGCATGTTATATATACATATATATATATATATATACATATATATAAAGTATCCAATATATATATATATATATATATATATATATATATATATATATATATATATAGGTCAGCATTCTTGCTCGTAGTAGATTTCGTTTGCAGCTCACGTTCAACCGTGGAAGGAGGGAGGAGACCGAAATGTCATATTTGTGACTGGACTGTGTGAAGCGTAAGCAAACACTCTGAGCCCCAGTACGATTTCAGCTGGTACTGCAGAATTGCAGCTAGGATTGAGACATCCTAAACACTATGAATTGTGAAAAGTATTCAGAAGCCTTTTAGGTTGACGTGGATATTTATTTATTTGGTATAGCCTTTCCCTTCAGGTTCCTGGACGCAAAATGAGGCCTACAGTGCGCTGTAATGGGCATTCTTATGGCGTTGGCAGGAATGACGGCATATTTGCGCTAGAAAGCCTAACTTCCCTTTAATTAACTTTTGATAATTTAACAGATCAACTTATGTTTATGACTTGAGCACAATCTGTACACATGAGATAACGCACATGCTGCTTGTACTGGGCCAAAAGACAGGGAGCGCCCTAAACCGAGCACGTCCCGCAGCCATGCGTACGTTCTAGCTGAGTAGGCATCTGCGCGGGCTATCTGCCGGCCGGTCTATCTGGATTCATTTCCAACATCATGTCGACTTTTGGAAGCAGATTTCGTTTGCCACGTCTGCAGTTATGCCGTCCACAACAGATGTATGTCCCGTATTCTTGGTCTCTTTTAGTTATACTTTAAGAATGACAATAGCATATAACTTGCAAAACTGAAACAAAAGCTCAACTGAAAAGCGCGCCTTGTCAAAATAAACCAAATTTAGGGATGCGCATCTCATTCGATTTGAGACTGAAGCCTAGAGTGAACCGTATACCGTTAACTATCCGGCAATCCCTGAGGCACACCGCCCCGGAGATAACTGTATAGAGACAAATGTAAGACACAAGCTCGTCAACACACTCTTTGGCTCGTCACAAAGCCCCCACATTTCACAAGACCACGCATAATCACGACTCCAGAACCTCACGACAACAAAGCGAGATCCATCTGGCGCTTCTCCCGATCCGGCGAACGCGCAGTATATAAGCTTCGCAGGCTGGCACGTGGGCGAGTCTGCGCTGCCAGCGCCAGCCCTGACGCCGGACGGGATTGGCCGTCATTTCCGTCGCGGCCGTGAGCAGGGTGGCTCAGCGCGCGCGAGCGGGGCTGGCGTCGGCGCCGGTGGCGGTGACCCGGCGCCGGCCGGGCCGCCAGGCGCGCCGCTGAGCCAGCAGTCGACCCCAGGGGAGGCCTTTGTCGCCGCCAGAAACGCTGCCCCGGCGGTAAGGACGCCGCCCCAACACACAAAGGGTGTCTGAGGGCGGAGGGAAGCCGCCGAGATGGCCGGCCGGAAGGCGCGTTCGAGGAGGTCCCGGCCGCCCGCCGAAGCTGCTGCATGGCCACCTCCGCCTGCGAGGAGATGACGTCACCCTGGAGCGAGCAACGCGGCTGCGCGAGAGTCTGCGCTTCACATTGGCTAAGGCCAGTATTTAAGGTCCACTGTCGTATGCCTAGCACAAACATGCGAATCGTCTACAACAGTCATGTGCCTGGATCCTGAGAGGGGATCCAGGATCCCATAGGGTCCCCTGCTGACACGCGCCCCGTGGCCGGTTGAATCTGACGCACTGGGGTGTAGGGTGGGGTGGGGGGGGGGGGAGCGTAAACTTGAGCCCCAGTCAAATCTAAAGGGGTCTCAAAATCTACTGAAGATCAAATATCAAATCAACTCAAAGCCAAGAGAGCTGGAGACACCAAATTCACAGGGTGGTGAGGCTCTATGGGAACTCACTTGTGTTGAATTATGGGTTTCCTGGACCGCGTACCTCTGTACTACCTCTGGCGAAATAGGTCAAACTATGGCGAGCTCCAGATCAGTGTCTGAAGTGCCTTCATACATCCTCACGCACCAGCTTTAACGTACATACCTCTAATAAGAAAAGTTCACCGGTGTTGATATCAGGTCAGACCTAACATAATATACATACATATATATATATATATATATATATATATATATATATATATATATATATATATATATATATATAGGAAAGGTCAGTCAGTGACCTCTGGGGAGTACAAATGACAAAAAGACGATATCATTTGGATCTCAAAAGCTAGAGTCAGCGCCAAGTACTCTAGGTGCGTATTCGTCATCACGTAGGAATGACCGGTATAATTTGAGGTCAATGGCTGTTCTACATAGTTACCAGCGACAATGTCTGCTGTCGCATCACATTGAGCGGTTCCCTAGGACTTGATTTCACTGACAGATATAGCCTGACATTGACCTGGTATAGGTCAAATACATTGCAGGGCAGATCTAATCCTGTACCGCACGCACGGCTATTCCGATACCTACGGCGCTATAGCGTTTGGAGCGGCTACGCCAAGCCGTTCGGAAGCTATTCAGGATAACGACTTTGAGGAAAAGTGTAGATGTGACCCCACTCGAGCACGAGTTAACGGAATCCTGGGATGCCATACTGGAATCTCTTTGGGACTCCTGGCACATTTTTGATCTCTAGTAGCCAAGCCAAAAAGGCCTAGGGATAATCGCTTCTCAAATCATTGTACTTTTCTGGCTATACCAGCGCGATGAATGCCTCGGACATGTTGATAGATAACCCGGCGGTGACCAATCAGGACGCGAGTCTGTGAGACGTTGTACGGTGTAATATAGTACTGCTTATTCCGACTATTGCCTATGCCACTCTACCATATATATATATATATATATATATATATATATATATATATATATAGCCTTCGTCGATAATATATATATATATATATATATATATATATATATATACATATATCCAGATGTAAATATGGAATATGGGTGAAGCTTCGCATGCAGTTGAATGAACCCTGCCTCCTTCCCTCCCTAGAGACAAATCCAGAACCCCGTCTTGGAGGGGGAGAGGGGGGGGGGGGAAGTGGCAGGACTACCTTGGGGGTGAATGCAAAAGGTATTTCGATTTTTACAAAATAAAAATGTTACCAGGTTTTCCTATCTTTTATCTGCAGAAGTGTTCTAAAACACACGTGTTTCAATAAACGGTGCTTAGATTTTCTTCAGGCTAAATATTTTAATTTGTCTACGCTGGCCACCTTGGGAGAAGGGGGACATGGAACGGTTGCTCCCTTTGGATCCACCCCTGCCCTGCTCCCGATATTTGTCTCCGCCTCTCGCTATTTTACCTAAGTGATACAAAATCCAGAACCTATACAAACAGTAATGATCTATACGTTTTGCGAATGTACGACCTCCCGTCCGACCGAAGCTCCGCCTGCGGGCGAGGCTGTCTCCTGAGGCCACAGGCGGCCTTCGTCGATTACTCGAGAAATCCTCCGTTGATAACAACCTGTCGCTGATGACCAGCCGCCGACGGCAGTCTTAGCTCTTCCCATTGGAGCTGAGGAGAGCTCGCAGCACTGTCACTGTAGCCTAAAGCTCATTTAGATTGCTGTCGTTGATAACTTCAACAGTCGATGGCGGTGGACGTGCTGCCCTGAGAGCCGAAGCCCGGTTCAAGGGCAAACCCGAGCGAAGTTGGATCGTGATAGAGGGCCAGTTCGTGCATGAACTGCCGTTCAACACCGGTGGTAAGAAAGCTAACACCACTGGTAGTTTGTCCAGCAAGCTGTTCTATTCTCGGGATGTTTTCGAGGACCGGTACGGTGGTCAGACACCGAGTGGAGAACCGAATGGTCCTTGGTCGGTATTAGACCTGAACAGACTGGAGCGGACCGAGAAATGGCGTGGACCACTTCGCACAGGGCGGCCGATAGCTAAATGACTAAATGGACCACTGAACGAGCACAGAGTAGATTGAATTGGTCTCCGTGGTACGTGGGTACACATTTAGAGTGTCTTCCGTCAGGTTTACGTACGAACACGCTGTGGCTTTCGCTCTTCAGAGGAACTTTGAAAGGTTTACGGAGTTGCGCCATGTTTGTAGCCTAGGAACAGCTCAAAGGACCACGAAAACCAAATGGGGGCTGAAACCGGGAAAAATCGATTTCATCAAACCTTGCTAAGTGAGGCCATTGGCGTTTCCAGTTCGTCGCTTCCACGAGCTTCAGGCGACACTCTATAGCTTTCATCGCGCCGGGCCGACCGGCGGCTCCGACAGCGCAGACGTGTCGCGCAGCTGGCCGGCGTCAGGGGTATGACGACACGGCACACCAGGGCCTCGTTAGGTCAGAGCTCTCGATCCGTCCCGCTCGCGGCCCGGATACAACCACTGATCAGGCGTCGGATCAAATCACGCCCCCCCCCCCCCCCCTCCCCGCCCTTTGCGTCGGCTCGGCCCAGAGGAGTTACCGCCGTCGCCGGCCGGGGTCGGCTCGCGACGGCGCCCTTCCCGCCGCGCCGGGCGGCCTCTCGGCGCGTCTTCCCCGCCGTCGCCGCTCCTCCGAGCGGGATGAGTCGCAATCGATGCGGCGCGGCCGGCCGGCAGAGTGTGCCGGCCCGCCTGCGCTCAGTGTCGCCGGTCGCCTTTTGAGCAGGAGACACGGGATCCAGCGGCTCGAACGAGCTGTCGCTACGGGGGACACCCGGTGTAGGCCGCTCCAGGGTCGTGCCGCCGGCCATGCCGAGGGTGGGGACTCGGATGTGGGAGAACGTGGCACATACGGTGAGGTTAAGACCGCTGGCAGTGGTGGTTTAGAAACTGGCTTCCAAAGTCGACGTCCGCGGGACTGAACAGTACTTAACAACTGAGTCGGCTGAATATGGTGATGACTGCAGGGTGGCGTCAGCGGCCGTCGATTTGAGAAATAGCCCCGGATGTCGTTGAGCACCGTCGCACGGCTTAGTACGTCAGCACGGCTCAGTACGTCAGGTCTCGGCACGGTCGCACGGCTCAGTGCGTCAGGTCTCGGCACGGCCGCACGGCTCAGTACGTCAGGTCTCGACACTGTCGCACGGCTCAGTACGTCAGGTCTCGGCGTGGGTGTGCGTTCAGCAGGATCTACAGGCCACGTCAATATATGTAATGAGCTGGGGCCCCGAACGGCGTCGGGAGGCGCATTGAGCAGGGATCCGAACGGTGCCGGAGTTCAAATTAAGCAGGCACTACAAAGAGTGTTGGCGATCGTATTGATCACGAGCTCAGAATGGGGCCTGTGGACGTGTAAGGGCAGAAGCTGGAGATAATGTCTGTATTCGTGTGCAACGGAGCTGCAGTTCTTGAAGGACGTGGTGCAGTGTGGTATTGCGTGGTGGCAGTTCTAGACACACTCTTTTCTGTCTTCACAAAAATACAGCATACGCCCTCTTGAAATGGAAGCACGCTTTGAACAAACATGAAAGCAAACCCGTGTTTGAATATGCAGTTAGAATGCATAAGATATGGCGGGGGTCCATAGCGGGATCCATAATGCGCAAATGTGATCGTCTTTTTGGACCACCCAGCGGCCTTCGCAGAGCATGTGTTCTGTGTTATCACGCCCAGCACAGGCTGGCGTGGAAAACAAAGAGCCACAAATATGAAAGGCGCTCAGTAAAACAGGCAATATACGGAGGCAATATGTGGGCTCCACACGCCGTGGGCCATCACAGACGTCGTCGTCTCGGCCGCCTTCCCGCAAACGACGTCCTACCGCCCGCCTTCGTCCTCGCCGCGAATCTGGCAACCAGCTGGCGGCGACACGGCCTGCGCTGATCCAGCCGGGCAACCCAGGTGACCGGAGCAATTTGATCGTGTCGCGGCCGGCCGCCTGTGCGGCTGAGCGATGGCAGTGGCCGCCGTCTAATGGCCGGGCTCGCTCATCACGCGACCGAGGGCCGTCCGCCCGGCCGACGCGGTCCGGCCACCGCCGTCGCCGCCGCCGCCGCCGCGGCGGAGACCGACCACAAGTTCCTGAACTTGTGGCTCCCTGGCTCCCCCGCAGGGGGCGGTCGTCATGTGGCGGAGCGTAGGGAGAGTCACACGACAGTTGGGGGGGGGGGGGGGGACCGGGACCCGTTCAATATTCACCGCGGAACGGTGGGTGTACGTGGAGCCGACCCCACCAGACACTCGTGGCCGACAGCGGGCCTATCAGGCGGCTAGCGCTCCGCTGAGGCGGCGAAGAGGCAGGATCCAGCCTCCGTCGTGGTCGACCAGGCTCACTCACGCCCATCGCAGCGGAAAACTCGCGCGATTTAAGCTATGTTTCAGGGGGTAGGGGATGGGGGGATGGGCACACTGCCACTGGTGGCTGCCACGGTGCCGTTGGTCGGAGCGTGTCGGCGTGTACTTACCTCCGCCAGCTGAGACAACCCATCACCGTTTGCGGAGATGCTGACCGCACCATCCGCGGGCCATTATTTGTTAACATACTCCAGTAACGGCAGCGGATAACTCTTGGTCATTAAAAAGGTGATGCAATGATTGATAATGGTATATGAGATGTGCAAGTTTTCCTTTGTCGGTGTGATGGGTACCGGCCACTGGCAGACGTAACCGGTGTAAGTAGTCCGTGTGCCAGCGGTGGACGTTTTGCGCCTGCTGCAGGGGTATATATAGGGTGCGATATCACCATCTGTATCAGCAACAGGCAAAGGTTAGTCGCCACCCTTGGCGCAGTGCTTTGAGCAAGCTTGTGTGTATCCAGAGCGTACGAGTCGTGATCACTTGAAAAAGTGTGAACATATCCCTGCAGCACCATCACTGGCGCCGGTGCATATATAAGCCTTGCGTGGGCGTCGTGCAACTCCAGGCTACGGGCAGGGGTGCGGACTTACCCCCTGAGTGAGCGGCGGTCGACTCTCGGCCACGGGCAGGGACGCGGACTTACCACCTGCGTAAGCGTCGTACAACTACAGGCCACGGGCAGGAGCGCGGACTTACCCCCTGAGTGAGCGGCGGACGACTCTCGGCCACGGGCAGGGGTGCGGGCGTCGGCTGCCCGGGCGGAGCCAGCAGGCCGGCGCCTGGAACCCGAGCGGTATCAGCGGGGCTGATGCGCCCGTCGATGAGATTACACGGAGAGCCCGGCGAAAAATGCGCCAGCTGGCCGATACTCACAATATGTACCAGCTGTCGGGAGGGAGCAGCCCCACGGCGACGTGGTCTAGCGTGGCTGGACACGCAGAGGACGTGGAGGAAGACGGCTTATTGAATTCTGATCTCGTGCCAGCCATTGAACAGTTCTGCTAGCTCGATTAGTTTGTGAATCGGCGTTCTTTTTTCAGGTCGTTCTTCAAAGTGCAGCGATACGTGTGCTGGAGGGATGGCCAGACTGAAACTGCACGCCCGTGAACCAGCGAAGACGCATGCATCTAATTGTATTGATCCCTGTTGCATTGGTTAAGCTTGTCACATGACGATCTCTGTAAATAATGGGACATAACGATCTCTGAAAATGACAGGACATGAGAACCCTGGAAATGACGTGACGCGACGATCTCCGCAAGCAACGGGACATGACGATCTCTGAAAATGACAGGACATGAGAACCCTCACAATGACGTGACGTGGTGATCTCTGCAAGTGACAGGACATGAGATCTCTGAAAAGGACGGGACATGAAGATCTCTGAAAATGACGGCTTGATGGGCTTCAGCCAGAGCACAGTACATCACAACGCACAAATGAGGGTTTCATTGTGTCTGTCGGTCTCAGCTTTCACATTGTGCGTCTTCTCGACGACAAGACAAATTGTCCTCGTAATATACAGCATCGCGAACGTGAAAAAAGTTGCTTAAAAACATTATTTCATCAAGAAACCAGAAAATTTCATGCGTCTCCAATGCCCCATGAATCCTCACACCAAATCAGTTCGGGCTCCGCCCAGCCATGGTTCGGGACGCGAGGATGACGCCGGTATCCATTACCCGACGTGCTCTGTTTGCGAGGCGAACAAATCTGACCTCGGTCGGGACACCATGGCCCGGGGAGATTTATGGGTCGATTTGTGACATCAAAGTTAGCAGCAAAGCAAATTCAGCGCGTCAAATGGCCCGCTAATTTTGGCGCTGAGCAAAATACCCTCGGACAAATTTTTAACAAGATGTAGGTTTAGTGCCAACCTTTGAATGGATGGATTTCTGGCATCAGAACTCACGCTAAGCAGTGTTTGTTGTACGAGCCCTGACCCCACCATTTCATCGTGAAATTCCGGTCAACGTGCCCAATTTTGCGGCAAAAGTTTAACGCGTCGCTGCTCGGCTCGGCCCATCCACCCTCTGACGTCACGTGACCTTTAACGCGGTCGCCACCAAGGTCCGCAGGCCACCCCTGCCAGGCGCAAATAGCTAGCCACTAAGACTAGAGCGGCTCAAACCAAGCGTCACGGGTGGGTGGATCGAAATGCAGGCGCTCTAATCAACTGAGCTACCGGGACTTGAGATGATGCGGGACATTGAGAAGTTTTCCTCCGGATATTTTAGTGATCGCGAACAATGAATGAAAAGAACAATTTAATTATACCCGAGGTCGTGTGCCTCGTGATGGACGTTCGCGCACATCGTGGGCGGGGGGGGGGAGGGGGGGGGGGGAGGCGGGGACTGGGACCCACAGACAAGACAAGCACTGGTTTTGTGCTCCGAGCCCACCCATGACCCGGCTCACTGCCGCCGAGTTTGCCCCTACCATGACACATGGCAGCAGACACCACCCCGTCAAAGGCAGCTGCTGCCGCTGCCTCCACCGCGCCATGGCTATATTGGCCGCGCGTCTATACCTACGCACACACACATCCACATGCGCAGTCGTTTGGATGAAACCCTACACCAGAAACTCGCAGGCGGCCAGCGTCGTTTCCATGGCGATTCCGTCCCTCGGGATTATCCGCGGGGGAGGGCAGGCTCGACGGGGGATGGGCGCTGCTGGGCGGGGTGACGAGGGTGAGGGGGGGGGGGCGGGTCGGGCCTCACCTTGCCTGTTGACGCCCAGGATGATGTCGAGAGCGGCTGGGGGCCTGGCCTGCAGCGCCGCCGGCCCGAGCGGTGCCACCGGCACCAGGCCTCGACACTGGCTCGAGACGGCACTCATCCCGTTGACCGTGTCTGGGACGCACAGGCACGCGTACAGTCAGGACCGGGCTCAGCCAAGCCCTGACACTGGCTCGAGACGGCACTCATCCCGTTGACCGTGTCTGGGACGCACAGGCATGCGTACAGTCAGGACCGGGCTCAGCCGGGCCTGGCACGATGAACTGACATCCCCACAAACGCAGAGAGCACGACAGAGTGCACGCTAGCGGTGTAATCGTCTTGTTCAAACCGAGCAAGTGATCACGTGTCTAACTGGCCGAGGTCAATTTCGTTTGGTTTCTGGGCGGGGGGGGGGGGGCGTGCCAATGTCATGAGAAAATTATGGTGTCAACTTGAAATGAACATCAGCTGGTATCGTTGCCATTATCACAAAAAACAGAACAAACAATGGCTGAAGAAAAAAATTGCATCGCACTATTTAACAAATACAGAGGACGTTGCCTCAAATACCTCAGCGGTATATCATAGTGTCATCACTAGTACATGGTGAACACGCAGTGCATGGACGTAGTCGTAGCAGCTTATATTTGGAGGCCTGTCTGTCAGTGAATTTAATGCACAGGTTTAGGAACTAACAATATGATGAGCCTTTATTATATTATAAGCCTATTATGAGGAATATTAAGAGCCACCTAGTCCAGGAACAGACAATACTATGAGCCCTACACACATGAATAGCATTTGCAGTCTATAACAAACTGCAGTATCAGACGCATCTGTCCTTTGTATCTGGATTATGCCAGTTAGCATTAATGCCAGCCATGACCATTAAATACAAACTCCTTCGTGGGCATGCACTGCCAGTGATTTTTCGTTGTACCTTTATGCCAAGATACTCTGCATGTGTGTGTGTCATTGGGACTTCACGACGCACTCAGCTGCTGAGGCTATATGGCGTCGCTTGCCTCTCACCCTGGCAGGAAGGGCAGGCACCGCAGGGAGTCGAACCCCGCACCTCTGGTTTCCCAGACGCGCAGTGGTTAACGCAGAACATGCTTTGCATTACGGAACTCATGCGTAATAAGAAAGCTCTCTTGATAAATTTGTGTGGCGCTTTGCCTGTCGTACATTGTGACATGTGGCGAGTCTTCAACTTCGGGTCGAGCGACCGAAAATATTTTAGAGCTAAGCAAAGCGAAAAGATGCGAGTGTTCTGATAGCCAACAGAAAAACTGGGTGACTCCATATCGGACTGTTTTTCTGGGATATGTTGTCACAATAATGTGCAAGCAAACACGAAAGCTATACAAGTAAAAAAGCAAAATCAAAACATCCACATTTCATGTTTATTACATTCATGCATCATATTTCATATTATATACACACACACACACACACACACACACACACACACACACATATATATATATATATATATATATATATATATATATATATATATATACGTGTACTATGTTTGCCAAATAGCGGCACGTTGCCGTTGTTGACAACACATACACAACAAAGGCATACAGAGCCCTAAATGTGTAAAGAATACTTTATGTACATATATTATCACAATACTATGTACTCACACACACACGCACACACACACACACACACACACACACACACACACACACACACACACACACACACACACACACACACACACACACACACACATATATATATATATATATATATATATATATATATATATATATATATATATATATATATACGAACATACGCGCTGGACAACTGGCGCCTCAGTTTAGCGATCAAAGTAGCCGCAAACAATTATTGCTGCGTCACTCTGCAGGCCCATTCTCACGCGCTAGCAGCCCGCTGATGCTCTGGCGCCACGCCCGTGACACCGAGCGGACGAATCACCGAGGTCGAATGACATTGACGCAGTTCGTATCAGCCTGATCGATCATGCTAACTGGATCACGACGAGGACGACCGAGCAGGTCAGGACGTCCCACGTGCGGCAGCATTACATTACCGAGGAGATTGGCTGACAGCCTGTACTTGCTGGCATTAACCTGCCAAGCCTGCCGGACTACGGGAGAGCTGGCGAGGGACGGCCCGGCGCAGCGGCGCGACGACCACACGCTCGTGCACGCAGCGCTCATTCAAGGGCCAGGGCGACTGCCAGCGGCTGGAGGAGACGGACCTACGCTTGACCAGAGCTCTCCAGGACGGTATACAGCAGCTCGAGAACCTCGAGAACACGGGCTTCACACGGGCTTCACATGACCGCCTCCTTCATGACGGCCTCTCGCGGATCGCGCATTCAGGAGTTTGGAGACTAGAGACCGCAGCTGGTAAGACCAGTAGACCCCAGGACGGCCTACGTGGAGAGCGTTTCAGGGATTGGAGTCTGAGACTGCAGCTGGCTAGGCCAGTGCACCCCAGGACGGCCCCGCGTGGAGAGCGTCCCGGGGTTTGGAGTCTGAGATTACAGCTGGAAAGACCAGTAGACCTCAGGACTGCCCGCGTGGAGAGCGTCCCGTGGCTTGGAGACTGAGATTATAGCTAGCTGGCAGGGCTAGCGTAGGGAGACAGCGCAGGGCACGTCAGGCAACGAGCACTCGTGGAGCTCTATAATTTTTGTTTTGCTGGGCGAAAAGATAAGATGTCCCCAAAACCTTACGCTGCTGTCATATATCAGCACCCATAACCGAATTGTTTCTTATTTTGGTCCCGCGCTGAGGAACCAAACCACACCTGGCGATCACGGCGCCTTAAAAAATAAAAAATAAATAAAAAGCTCCACCCAAGACATGTGATCAAGGATAGAGCTTCAGCTTCAATTCACCGGGGAAGGGACTGTTAGATTCCAGAGGTTTCAAAATGGCGTGTGATGACTGATGGCGGCGGCTGATGGCTGATGGTGGTGGCGAAATAACTGATGGTGGTGGCTGATGGCCGAATGGCTGAATGCGATGGCATCCACATTCATCATGAGAAAGGCATGACAGGTCTCAGGTATTTTCCAGATATATCAGACGTTAAGTATCTGTTATACAAAATTCATTTCGGCGTCGGACTTACGCCAGTGAACAACTAGACAACGGCAAAGTCCACGAAATGCATGTTAACCGATTATCCTTACTAACAAAATAAAAGACTACGCTTGATATGCTTTAGATTGGATTCACGGTCCTGATGCTTTGGCATTTTCAACGCTCTGAAAATCTTCATATGTGACGGCGATAAGCGACCTGCAGCATACCAGGGCATAACGTTAAGCACACCTCCCGGAGTTGATCTGACTCCCGTAGGTTTTTCCAGACTGGTCTCAGAGCGGCGCGGGTGAGTCGCGCCCAACTTTGCATAGCTGTAGGCAACTGAATAGCGACGAATGTCATTTAGTATATAGGTTCAAGACGGTTGCATAAGCAGGTATAGGACACTTTGAGCACCAATCTGTAGTTTGTCCTTGTTTTACCTTATTTGACTTAAAGATAATGACCTCGAAAACTCAAACTTTAACGCCAGTGAACTCACACACAGGTCAACCCACCCTCAGAATTTGAGCCCTCTATCTTATTTTTGAGATCTTGGGGCGTGGTCAGACTGACTTCCTCCGCTCCAGCAAAGGTTATTCACGAGCACCCGGGCCGTTTTAAAAGATAAAATATCAGGAATTTGACTTTTATATTAAAAACTGCGAAGTTTCGGTCAGTGATAATTGTTGATACTCCCAATCATAACCTGATCGAAACATCATGTTCCTGTAATATTGTCTGGTTGACAGTATCTTCTGTTATTCTGAGCGTCCAGGATATCAGGATACCCACCACAGATACTGACGCGCAACATTTCATACCTGAATGCTCCCATTAATGGTGACATTTCATATTTGAAAGCTCATCATCAGTACTGAACGTGCAACGTATCGGGACACATTACACTATTAATTGGCACGGAAAGTTAGATAGCGTAGTGGGACATTATTTCCAAAAAACTGTCATGATGGCTGTCACCCTATGTGGAAAAGGAAATCCATGTAGCCTTGCGCCAACAATTCGGAAAAGTCCCCCCCCCCCCTCTCTGTTCTATGTTGGGTGAAAACCAAAAAGCCGTGTTTCAAACTAAAGCCGTACAAATCATTGAAATGCACAGTGAAGCCGCCAAATGCCTGTAACACAGTCCAGGACAGGGTTGACTACTCCAGGATACAAAGCCGAGTTCTAGCTACAACCACACTACTTCAGTGCGGCACGCCATGCCCAGGTAGGTCGTTGCCCATTCAGTGTTTCGGGGCCAGCACCATTTAGTGCGGGGCTGTCATTCCCGGTGAAGAATGAATGCCCCTAAGTCGAGCTCCGCCAGAAATGAACTGAATAGTGGTACCGACGAGCGGCGACGTTTCCGACCATCCGTCTTGTGGTCGCCTGGAAGAGATTCTGCCAATGGCGGCGTCGCAGACCCGCTGCGGCCCGCTCCCTCAGGCATTCGCGGCGACTCCCTCGGCTCCATCCATCATGGATGCCATCCGTTTAAGCACGCTCTGGGAGCCCATTCTCCGGCAGAGGTCCGGGCGGAGCGGCGGCTGCCAGCCGCCACCGAGTTTTCCGCTGGCCGGTTCACGAAACGTGCCCGCGCTGCTGAGCGTAACTGACCCGCCGCGGCCAGACTTGTGACCCTCTCGTGGGAGGTAGATGCCCTTGCGTGACAGCACGCGTACCTACTAAAGAGCGTAGCTTCCGTCCCACTTACGCGCCCCTGCTATAGACAGCAGATGACGTTCCAGGACATTGCGCGCGTGTTGATGCATGGGGCAGACAACATTGGCGCTACGACGTGTGCCGCTTCTACAGAAGGCAGACGACCTTTCGTGACGCGGCACGAGCCCCTGCTATACAATGCGGCAGACACGCCGTGACACCATGCGCGACCATGCTTCAGAATGCAGCCGCCACTCATAGCTCGTGTTCGTAGAGAGAAGATGACCCCTCACGACACGGCACCAGAGATGGCACATGACCTGCCGTTACACAGCGCATGACCGTTTTCGAAAATAGATGTCACGGCGCGTGTCCCAGGTACAAAAGTACCCGGGCTGTCGAATTACGACGAGCACTACTGGTACGCAAAGTAAGCATTATATATATATATATATATATATATATATATATCTATATATATATGTCTCTCATCTCTCTCTCTCTCTCTAGACTCTAGCCTCTCTACCTCTCTTCTCTCTCTTTCGCTCTCTCTCTCTCTCTCTCTCTCAGGAGAGAGAGAGAAGCTCTAGAGAGCTCGAGAGAGGAGAGAGAGAGAGAGAGAGAGAGGGGAGAGAGCGAAGAGAGAGATCATAGAGCCTATATCTCTTCTCTATCTACTCATATCTATTCTCTATCTCTCTCTCTCTCTCTATCTCCTAATCTCTCTCTCTCTCTCTCTTCTTCTCTCTCTCTCTCTCTCTCTCTCTCTCTCTCTCTCTCTCTCTCTCATCTCTCTCTCTCTCTCTCTCTCTCTCTCTCTCTCTCTCTCTCTCTCTCTCTCTCTCTCTCTCTCTCTATTCCCTCTGTGTGTGTGTGTGTGTGTGTGTGTGTGTGTGTGTGTGTGTGTGTGTGTGTGTGTGTGTGTGTGTGTGTGTGTGTGTGTGGTGTGTTGTGTGTGTGCGCGCGCGCGCTGCAGGGATAATTAAACATCCGAACTTTGCAAACTACTCAACTTAACAGCGAGTTCGTAAAGTTTGGAAACTTATTGGATAGTTAGGGCGTTTGCAAACACTCTAGGAAATCTCACACTCCCCAAGTAGTTCGCGAAATGCAGGGGATACTCGCTAAAGCAGACTAAAACTTTCTGGCTACCCAGTCGGCTATCACTAGTGATACATTTAAGGAAGGGTGCAGAAGGCTACGGGCACCTCATAAGCTTCACCTGCTTAAGGTACTACTCCCTATTTGCATGAGATTTTGAGCTGAGATAACCATTATGAAGATCATTCCCTGCATTTTACAGTCATGCCCTTTGTAACGACTTTAGATCCTTTCGTTTCTGGGCTAGGCGCCAGTGAATTCGTGACCAAGAATATTTTAGCTATTTCGACCATTTAGCGCCGCCTAGGTTGAGGTCACCAGAGATATATAACATCATAAATACGTCATACAAGCTTCTCCTCAATTGCCATGTAGTGTCCAAGGCCGAGACGCATTTGGGCATTGACCTAAGCGTGCCAGAAGCACGTCAACATGAGTTGTCGCATGAATGAACATCAGTTGCTTTCCAACCAGTTTCTGACGTTGAATGCAGGTTGTGATTGGTTATTCGGTCACGAATAGCGTGATGTGATACGTGATGCAGGCGTTTGGGCAGTTCTACTGGCGATGACGTACATGAGGCTGGGAATCGAATAACTCAAGAATAACGCCTAACCGAGAACGGATATGCAAGTGAAAACGTGTTATCACGGAAAATATGCGAGACAACCACGAGAAAGGGCAAGTGCACGTACACATAACGTTCGTCATATATCTCGCGCGCAAAAAATTAACGAGTCACCTTGAGGCGAGTTGGAGGAGTACAAGTGAAATATCCCGTGCGCTACAGCAGTAATTTTGACATGGTCAGCCTGGTAGCGGCGGGTCTGTCGTTATCAAGTTGTTCCTTGTCGTAATCAAACGATGGCGTGTATGATTTGTATGATGAACATATGTACCAAAAAGTGAATTTTGAATCTAGAGAAGTCGTTGGCACATAAAAAACATACCAGTCGTGACAAGCGAGCTTCTTCCATCAAACTTGGTGATCCGTCAGACCGAATGATCTTCAAGGTGGCTATTTCATCTCAAATTCCCATATAAATATGGAACACTCCATTCAATAAGGGCAGCGCTGTGAACCGCACCAAATGGTCCTCAAGATAGCTACTTCAGTTCAAAATTCCAACGGAATGTGGAACACTTCTTATAACACAAAATTCCTAAACAGGAGAAACGTAACACGAGCTTGATCTTAAGCCCAGTACCATTTTTGTCGCCTAACACGAGATTGATCTTGAGCCCAATACCATTTTTGTCGCCTAACACGTGGAGAGCCCAGTACCATTTTTGTCGCCTAACACGTGGAAAGTTAGAGGCGTCCGCTCCACCGCTTTGTGGATTATCCAAGCAGCGAATGAAAAGCATCATCCTCATGACTATCATCATCAACATTTTGTCCTTTTTCATCATCATTTTATCGTTACCTATGATGACCACAAACACTACTCATGCGTTTTAACCGCAATGATGCATTCGTATTACATGGTAACACACCACAAATTATCAACCTTCGATATCACTGACAAACCGATATCAGCGCTCACTCTTTACTCGAGGACAATCCAAAATGGATTCCATATGCTGACCTTTGGCGGAGCGGTTCCGGAGCGGCCCCGGGCCAGAATCAGCGCACTGACGTCCTGTTTGTTCCACTCTTCCGTCTGATGCCTGTCACCTCCTTTGCCCACCGTTCAACTCATTGCACAGAGAGACCTACCGAGGTCCGCGGGCTTTTACAGCAGCGGGGAAGTCCTGGACTAGCGTTTCCAAAACACGGATAGGTTAATTTGCATCGTTTCAAGTAAAATCACTGGGGGTGAATAGCCTAGGTCCCGATACTTTAAACTCCGCTAAATATGTTTTTAAAGAGATTTTACCTGCTGAAGTAACTTTATGATAAATCTGGCAAAACTGAATTGAGGGCACAGGCAGACTTGCCTTTTATGTTTTTAAAATGAATTCTTTTGACTACTTTGTTTATCTTTATTTTTCAACGGCAAAGTTTCTTCATATGCCTATTAATGTACCTTAGACATTTTCCTCACAGGAAGCGTCACCTGCTAGTCCTCCCTGATTATGTTGTTGGTTATTCGCTTTCGGCAGTAAGTAGAGAATGAAACACTTCTTCGCTTATATCCCAGGATCTCGCATACTCTCTGAACACCCAGGAAATTTTCAAGCTCCCGGATAGGTCAAGGGATTCGAAAACTCCCTTTCCATGGTTGGCGTTGCAAATTGCAGGATTTTCTATACTCACTGCATACATATCTTGCAGATGTCTAATACATATATCATGAGCTACACACACACACACACACACACACATATATATATATATATATATATATATATATATATATATATATATATATGTGTGTGCATATATATTGCAGTCTTTTAGTGACACCAATCCCGAGTTCCCACCAGCAAGGCGGCGGAATGCCAGGGGGTCCTATGCCGAATCTACACCAAGCGGAACCAACCCAGAGCAGGCCTTAACGCGAGGCTTTACGTCCACCGCGGCGTCCTCGGACGAGATCGAAGCGTAATGGATGGCTTCCATGCCTGCGCCACGGGGCTTGTGGATCTACTCGGCAGGATGTACGGCCGGAGCCGAGATGACAGATGAGCTCCGGAAACACCCGTGTCGGATGAACCGTCAGCACACAGCTACCGACGCCACCAGAGAACGCCTTCGAATCGACACGACTGTCCACCACGGACAGGGACCTGATCATCAGTGGGTACTGGTGGTGGGTCCTCACCGAAATGAAGGCAGCTCGGTGATGAGTTATTGCTGACAACATGCAACGGAGTTTCTCAGCGACCCGATGGTGCCCCCGCTACAGTAATGGACCTCCAGGACATTATACGTGCGCAGAAGCAGCAGCACAGATGTCAGACCGTTGACACAACACGAGCCGCTGCCACGGACGGCAGCAGGCATTTCGCAACATCTGCATTCCTGCCACAAAATACCAATAACTTTGCGCGACGCGACACGTAGCGTTGCGCATCCTAAGAGGCAGATCACCCTCTGCCGCGCGACATGCGGCCCTGCTGCAGAAAGCAGTTGCCGTTGCGCGGCACGCGCAGTTGCACGCACCTGCCGCTTCGTCCGTCCCTTAACCGTGACATACCTCGGACCTGCGGATGGGACTGGCGTTGGATGTAAGGGTAGGCACCGGGTTCCGTGCAAGCTTTCATTAGCACGATCCGGATTCGAAATCTCATGGTGTATTTCTGGACCTAAGCACAGGTCTGCCTAACGGCCATGTCTGCGGAAACCGCTACGTCACAAACGTTTACGTCACGCATCGGCGGCCCAGCGAGGAGCCCGCAGGTGCCTAGGTCACTCACGCAGGCTGTGCAGCGGGTGCGGCTGTTTGGCGTTGGGGTGATGCTTGATCGCGTTCATGCGCCTCTGGAAGCCGCCCGTCTCGCGGCGAGGTCCGCGCCGGCTGTGCTCGGCGGGCAGCACTCGCCTCCGCTTCTTCGGCAGCTTGGAACGGGCCTGCCGCAGACACACGATCAGCCGGAGAGGTCTGTAGCTGACGCGGGGTCAGTCAGAAGGGCCTGACGCAGGTGCGGGGTCAGCCAGAAGGGTCTGACGCAGGTGCGGGGTCAGTCAGAAGGGTCTGACGCAGGTGCGGGGTCAGTCAGAAGGGTCTGACGCAGGTGCGGGGTCAGTCAGAAGGGTCTGACGCGGACGTGGGGCAGTCAGAGGGGCCTGCAGGCACAGAAAAAGTCAGAAGGGTCAGCAGCAATTGCGGGAGGAGTCAGGAGAGCCAGCAGTAGGCGCAGGAGAGGTCAGACGGGCTCGCAGCACGCGCGTGTAGTGAGTTAGGGGGGGGGCCTGGAGCAGGCGCGGCATCAGTCGGGTGTGTTTGCAGTAGAAGCGCCGAATGGATTCCAATTTTTGTAAGTCCAAAAAATCCAAAGTCCAGTCTGAATTAGAGAAACAGCGGCAGAAATGTTTGGCACTTTTTGGACAGCTTACATTCTCTCCTGCTCAAACTGGCGTGCAACTCAACATATACGATATCGTCCGTTTTCAAAATAATTTCGTTTTCGAACATGAATGAGTCGTTAACACACGATAAAACATATTCCTTCTTTGAAATATGGCAAAAAACCGTCATCGCGCACACTGCCACAAATTCCTAACGCTAGAGGACTTATTAACTGAAAGGGAATGAGAGGACCGGTTTTCCCAACATTTGCAGCTTGCACCAGTTTTGGATCCCTGTCTTACGGCTGCCGCTTTTGCTGCTGTTGTCTGCTTTTTTGATGTTTGTATTTTGCCGCTGGCGCATATACTCACTGTGCTCGGTCAAACTGAAATGCGCACTAAAATGGTTTTCATGAAAGCCTGTAGTACACTAACCTAACCACAATAATTGTCTGCCTTTTCATCTGATTCAAGTGAGGGAATGCAATAACGCTAGTAGTGACTTGGGTTAGTAGTTGTAAGCAATACATATTTTGGTATGCGAAAAAATACATTTTGTACAATATTTTTTAACAATTTTCTGAAGGAGAGAAAGGTTCTTTTAACCTTGAATCGGACTTTGCGCAAGAACGTCCAGAAAACAGCACCTGTGGTCTGCAGCAGAGGCGGAGCGAAGTCGACGGATATTCTTCTCTCCAGACATGCCACAAATATATCATAAACAACAGGATAATTAATGGATTCTTGAAGGCCCAAGAAATTTGAGGTTAGGGTCAGTCATTATAAGCCTTTTGAACGCATAAGTTTCTTCGTTCCTCGTGTGACCCTTTTTGTGACTGAACTGGCCTTTTGAGTCTCAAGAGGCTTGGAAACATAACCGTTCGTGTGAATGATCCGCTCATATCTTTGGAAACTCGGAGATTGTTCGACACGTCTGCTGGCCAATCTCAGCTGCAAGCGACCTACGCAAATAAAACCATTACCGCAAATCAAAGAAGCTCTCTGAATCTTGATGAGTCCGATGCTTAGCTTCAGAGGCCCCTCTGAAGCTCATGGGCCATTCCCAATGCAGATAATTATCATTGGGCACTTAAGGAATCTGCCATAAACCGCAGGGCCTGTCAAGGGTTCCAAAGCCTTTCCGAACATATTTTTTTAGTAAACCCGTAACCCTCTTCTAACCCGTAACCCTCGAAGTGTCAAGGCCACTTCTGAGTTTCAAGACAGCCAACTGGTGACACCACCGGTTTTGAAAAGACTTCCACGGGAACGAATCCTTCCTCTGATAGTTCTAGTACTTCTACAGCCTTTCGGATGACATTTCAGATGTAAGGTCCCCAGTAATCCTCTGCACACGGAGAGCCCTCTCCACGAGTTCGGTGCCAGATCAAAGATTAAGGGAGTTTTTCTCATGCTCAGTGGCCCTTTGGGATGTCCCGGCACTTCTCAGGACACGAGCCGCTTCTACCAACCCAGATCAAGTTTGTCTGTGGACACTGAGGTCAATTCAGACTTTGAGAACCGATATCTGGTGCCGTAGTGGTACCGTTTGCAACACGTGTATTATTCCACGACCAATTAGGAAATACCTGGGTAGCCTTGAGTTGGTCTGCACTGGAAACTAGGGGGCTTAGACCTTACGAAGGGTAGGGATGTCAACTGCACCAGGTGATCTTCAAAATGACTATTTTGGTTCAAAACCCCATCCACATGTGGAACACCCAAAAAGTTTTTAAAAAACACAGCACATGAAAGCAGCAGAGCAGCTTATAGGATTGGCAGAAAAAAGCTAAATAAGGAAAATGATAATACAATAAGATATGCTACAGAAAAGAAAATGAACAGCATAATAATATGTAAATGTTGAAAGAAAAAGAAGGAGACCAGGAAAGCAAAAATTATGTCAATGCATTATTGAGCTATTACAAATTCAAATCAAAGGGATCCTCTGACAGCTCTCTTGAGGAAGATGGAAAGTCATAAGTGGAGGACAGGGATGCTGAAGATGCTCTTAGAAGGCACTTTTGTTCAGTTTTACAAAGGAGTCCGTGTATGATCTCCCTGGTGATAGGCGACATGTGACATAAGGCAGTCTTGAAGATCTGACGGTGACCGAGGGTAAGGTAAGGGATAGCTTGAAGAAAATCAAAGTAAATAAGGCGGCCGGGCCCGACCAGATCTATGGTAGAGTGCTTAAAGAGTGCGCTAGTGCTTTAACTTGTCCTCTTAAGCTAATATTTGATGGGTCATTAAGCCTTGCAGAAGTATCTGAGGACTGGCGCGATACCAATGAAGTGCCGTTATTTAAGAAGGGGACCAAAACAAGAGTGTCGGCGACTACTGGCCTGTCAATCTTACCTCACTACTATGTGAGACCTTAGTGAGATAAGCATCAGTTGAAAAATAGTGGTCAGCATGGTTTTCTTTCTGGTGGATCCTGCTTGATAGATCCTCTGGAGTTCATGGAACATGTTACTATTCAGAAGATAAGAGCCATGATTTAGATGTTGTTATCTAGGTTTTAGTAAAGCGTTTGAAAAGGTCACATACACCACACCAGCATCTTTTATATCAGTTAAAATTGCGTGGTATTGAGGGGAAATTCTTGGCTGGGTAGGGGCTTGGCTACAAGAGAGGACACAACGAGAAGTGCTCAATGATTCTAAGTCTCAGTGGAAGCTAGTGGAGAGTGGGGTTCCACAGGGCTCTTTGTTGGGTCTCTTGTTCATTATTATTTTGTGGAAAGTATTGAGATAGGATTAAAAGTAAGGTGCTTAAATTTGCTGATATTACTAAATTGATAGAGGTGTTAAAAACACAGACCAGATGAGACTTGACTTAGGAAAATCTGGTGAATTGGGTTTCTCTATAGCAGATGTTATTTAATCATGTTAAGTGTGAGGCGATACATATGGATAGTTCCTGGCAAATGGGCACTTAGCCATGAAATGGGAGGCCGAGAGATGGACCAGTTCGAGGACGAAAAGAACTGTAGGGCTGCTAGGAGCAAGGCTGTTCGGATGCTGGAACTTGTTAACTAGAAACTTCCTATCATAAGAGAAGGAACTTTGTCAAAAATATGTGCTTCCGTCATGATAGGCCACTCCTAGAGTACTGCGTACAGGTCTGGTCCCGCGCTTTCTAGAATATATAGATAGGCCAGAGAGAATATAGCGAAAGGTAACTGGGACGATATATGGGTTTGGCACTCATAAGATAAGGATAGACTTGAGATCTTGGATTTGTATTCACTGAAATATCGTAGACCTAGAGTGATCTGATAGAGGTATTCAAGATTATGAAGGGGATGGATAAGGTAGATCCACAGGGATTACCGGAAATTATGCCAAGACTTAGAGAAAACCAGTTCCAATTGGCAAAAGGTAGGAGTAGAACTATGAAGAGGCAGATGTCATTCAGTCTAAGAAAAGTGCATCATTGGAGCGGACTGTCACACAAAGTTGTGTGAAGTCCCTCCCTAGCAGCACTTAAAGATAGCTTGGACAGGTTTTATCGGTTTAAGGATCTCATTTATAGCTAAATTTAGGCAGGTCAGGCGA
>NW_023596576.1:42574388-42593821 GCF_011947565.3 Pollicipes pollicipes | reverse complement strand
AGTGCTTCCTGTGGCAGATATTGGTAGTGGAAATTTTGTTACCGGACGTTGTGCGTGGTTGGGTGCACCCCGCCCACACCCAGGACATCCGAGCGTGCCTGGTGACGGCTATTTTAAATCACCAGGCCTGACATGTTGTCATCACCTTGACCAACAGAAGTAGTAGACCCAGCCTATGTTCGTGTTATTGGAGCTTTACGACCATTTCTCATCATTGAGAGCTTATGCCTTGTTTTCCCCAGTCGCTGCTCCTTTGAGGCTTTTAAACAAAATTCGCGTGCGAAGTGCCGGGAGCTCGATCCAGGAGATCGCCATAGCCTTTGGTCGTCTCCCACGACGAACGGCGCGTGAGATGGCGATGGTAGAGACTACCCAAGAAATCACACCACTGAAAGTTCGACACATGGTATCGAGAAAACCACGGCGAAAGGAGTTTGCCTTGTACTGCAGCGTGTTTCAGGTTCTTTAGTGCAAGCTTTTAATACGTTTTATACGGCATTTCACCTATTGATTTTTGCTTAGGCTTGATTGGTTTATTGTAGAGTAGAGTTCAGCTTTGTTTTTGATTTGGCATCTGGGTTATTCTTCATTCGGGGTCACTTCATACCATCGTGTCATTTTACACACAGCATGGGCCAGCATGGTCCCGCATACTATTAAGCTCGCAAGCCTGCAGCGGCTTGCGCATTTTGTATTCGTCAGCACTGAATACATGTCTACTGTGCATGGCTGCACATGTACGCTTGAGCGGCGAACGGCGGTCGTCAATACTCAGTGCTGATAGGGGGTGGATACATGTTGATCCGAGTGCCAAATGCCGTTTGCAGGTACGTGGTTCCTGCGGCCAGCACCTCTGTATGAGTGTTAGGTTCTTCCCGTGAGTGTTAGTTCCTGAACTGGGTGTTGAGTGCGGGTCCTGTGTGCTGGTTCCTAACTGACCAGTGCCAAGGCCTGCCCGTGAGTGCCGAGTGTCGGCTGTTGAGTGCCGAGTGTCCGTCCATGAGTGCTGAGTGAGGTACGACCGTCGCCGCAGGGAGCCTGGGAGCCGCGAGGCGCTGGAGCACGCCAAGTATAACCTGGCGCACCACTACTGCTGTGGGCACCAACCGAGCGGCTGGAGGATTTTGTGGCATTGCTGGGAGGCAATCATGCCCGCATGTTCGCCGGCGCCGGCCGCTCCATGGAACGCGGTCAGTGATGCGACTCATTGACGCTGCAGGATACTCACGCTCCTCGTATCCACCAGTCCTGCGTAACTGATGATCTTGAGTGTGAGGGTGTTGATAAAAAAGCGGCCAGATTTTGAAGTCCGTTGCCGGTCGTGGTGGTATGCTGTCAGGCTTTGCTGATGTCATGTCTGAGACGGGCTCTGACCTACCCCGCATCCCCACATCCCCACATTCTATCACTGGCTCTGACCTACTGAGGAACCCATCGCGGACTGAAACATACTTCCATGCGTCGCTGATGGAACACATGACGCGTTCTTCACCGCGTGACAGCTCTGACATCACAGGCGCAGACCGGAATATAAGCGGCCGTTTCAGTATTGGCGGGGCGCGTTATTATTACATCCAGGGCTGACCGGGGCATGCTGACGCACCCTGCGAGTGTGCTGTGATACTGGTGGTGATCGCCGCTGCAGCAAGTGACCACCACCAGAGGTTTTAACAGCGATCTTTTTACCTGCAGTGGGAAAGTCACACTTGCGAAGGACACAGAAGAAGAAGGAGCCTTCCGACAGACGAAGCAGATTATCCGCCAGTCGGAAATGTGGCAAGTTGAGAACGAGTTTTATGAGTTCGTCCAGGAGCAGTTCAACTTTGTGAAGCATAAGACAATGACGTCAGTGGGGCGGCATGGGGCGCGTGACGCCACTGCAGCGCGGCTACCACTACGAGAAGCTCCGTCCCAAGTAGCGGCAGGACTGGCGGGTGAGGAGGTGGTGGTGGCCGCTGGCCAGCCGGCGGCGCCTCCCCCCGGTCCCGGGTCAGCGGGCCGGCGGCGGCGAGACACGGGCCCCGAGCAGGCATCAAACGACGCCAGACGACGGCCGCACGGGCAGAGCTGCCGCGGGCTGGTCATGGACTTAGGGTGTCGGTGGAAATGGACGGCCGGCCCTCAGGAGGGCCGTGTGGGCGCCGTGTTTGGGACCTGAGGTTCCAAAATGTGATGAAGGCGCTGGTTTGGAGTGGATTCGGTATGGCGAATTTTGTCCTTCCACTCACGTGTTATCGTCGCGTGGCCCAAGGGTTTTTCCAGACGTTTACTACAGTCATCAGTAAGCTTATATATTTATCACAGCACGGAAGAACATAATAATATGTGCCATTTCTCGTGTATGGTGTGTACTTGTGTTGAAGTTATTCTTCTAGCCTGACATCTACCGCCTCTTTTATAGGCCCTATTTCCTTGTTCGTTGCGACATATTAGGTTATTCGAACATTTGGGTGTGCAAGGTTCGACTCATTTTAAAAAAAAACAAATCAACATTTTCATGTGTGACATTACGCACGCCCGACAGTGCGATGTGGCATTTCGGAACGTTGTTTGACCCGTGCTACCGTGACACGCGTCTGCTTAGGTAGCCTCTGGGTCAGACGCCGTGGAAGACAACCTTTGTGACTGAGTGCGTTCATCGTCAACGGATGTGACAGCGCGTGGCCACTGTTGGAGCACGCGCTGATGGGTTATGCGTTTAGATAACGCGCTTGAGACAACAGCATCTATCGGACCCTTACCGCAGCCAGTGTGCTCGTCACCGTGCAGACCAACAGGGTTTAGCTGATCCACGCTTGGGAGGAGGACACACAGGGGCATTGTTTCTGTCGATATGGCACTTGCATGTATGATCTGCTCACGTCGGTCGGTGTCCATCGTGTCGGACTCCCGACATGGGTTCCGGTTGTGCCATGCAGTGAAGCACGTCATCATGATCCGCCCAATAATAGGTTCCAGCAGGTTTCGTTTTACCGCCCTCGTAACCAGCCTCGCCCGGTTATACCAGCAAAATGCGTTGATCTGGTAGCACAGGCTAGCGATGTGTTCATGATATCCGTCGTGTCAGAATGTCGTGATAGGGGCTGGAGATGCGCCTAATGGCGCTGTCGTGGCGCTAGGTCGGCTGGTTGTCGCGCTATGATTCATAATTTGTCTGCAGATGAGTGCAGTTTGAGTCATGATGTCATGTTGGTGTTCTCTTAGTGTTGGACCTCTTCCAGGATGTGCTTGGTTGTAGCCAACAAACGCATGTTCGGTTGCGCTTGTACTTACAGAATACTTCGTCAGGGTCAGTTCCTGTGAGTTTAGGTAATGTTTCAATTTTACAATCAAAGACATTAGTCATGCTCCTCAAAAATCCTTGTATGTATACAGAGAATGCGTGGCGACAGCATATTTATGATGCTGCCGACAACCAGTAGACGAGTTTGGGTTATCTTGGATATGAAAAGCTGTCCACCTGCTCGGCGCCACGTACAAACATGCCGGACCTGAACTCCGAGGTGCCGCTGGAAGACGGCAAACATTAAACGGTTGTGTACCAAGGGGCCCTTTTCCCGGATCTGTTCGACACCGAGCACATAAAATTATCGGACAAATATAAATACATCCTGGTGTAGTGCATCATTAAGAGATGGCGGTTGGGGTGCCGCCAAGTGAAGGTGGGTAACATACGTGATAACGAATCTCGAGTCTAGCGGCGGCGCTGCTGACGGCGCCGCTGGGGCGGCGCTGACACACCGTAAAGCTCCATCTCGTGACCCGCGTGTCTGAGTGCGTGTGCATGTGCATATTTATAGCTGTGCTGTTGCGGGGCCCGCGTGCCCCTGTGGGCGGCGGTCGGCCGGAGCCGGCCAGCACGTGCCGGCGGCGGCGGCGCGGGTCTTGACCCTGGCCGGCCGCCGGCCGTGCGGCTGCGCCGCTCTATTTATAGGCCCTCACGTCTGTGGCCGTCTCGCACGGGCGCGTCGCGGCCAGCCAGCCACGCGGTGTGCCGCACGTGCGCTCCGCGGCTGGGCGCCGCTGCCGACTGCGGGGAGGTGGGCCGCACTAGCCCCCGACGCCGATCGCACGTGGTGGCGGAACATCGGGCCGGCGCCGGCGGGCTATCGCCTCACCTTGCGCGGCGTGTGACGCTCGTGTGACAGCCTGCCTGGTGCCGGGCGCCTCACCGACCGGTGTTGGGAGCAGTGCGGCGCTCAATTGCTGTAGGCTTTCGGGCGCGGATTCAGCCCACGACATGATAGATGGCTGTTATGTGCAGACGCTTCTGTTGTGTGCGGTAAGGCCTGCTTGGTGACGAAAGCAGCCCCATGAAGACGCTTTAATACACATGTTTCGTCAGCGGGGCGTGTGTTCGGTGTGGTGTCGCTCGTCTGGCTTCAGGGCGAGGTGACCCGAGGGTGACAGAACCCGCCGCCTTCGCTGGCCCGTCTCTGTAGCTTCTGGCCCGACTTTGGCAGAACCCGCTGCCTTCGCTGGCCGGTCTCTGTAGCTTCTGACCCGGCTTTGGCAGTACTCGCCGCCTTCGCTGGCCGGTCTCTGTAGCTTCTGCCCCGACTTTGGCAGAACCCGCCGCCTTCGCTGGCCCGTCTCTGTAGCTTCTGCCCCGACTTTGGCAGAACCCGCCGTCTTCGCTGTCCGGTATCTGTAGCTTCTGCCCCGACTTTGGCAGAACCCGCCGCCTTCGCTGTCCGGTCTCTGTAGCTTCTGCCCCGACTTTGGCAGAACCCGCCGCCTTCGCTGCCCGGTATCTGTAGCTTCTGCCCCGACTTTGGCAGAACCCGCCGTCTTCGCTGGCCCGTCTCTGTAGCTTCTGGCCCGACTTTGGCAGTACCCGCCGCCTTCGCTGGCCCGTCTCTCTGGCTTCTGACCCGACTTTGGCGGTACTCGCCGCCTTCACTGACTGGTCACGTTATCTCGCGACTAGCGGCACCGCATGCGATACCGCTCCCACGGAATGACTTCAGATTACCAAGGCACGGCTGGTCAGGTCAATTTTGACGCTGATGCAGGGCGCCGCTTCAGTCACGCAACGGAGACGGCTTGAGACTTGAGACGGCTTCATTTCGACTCAGACATGGTTTGGTGAGAATTGGTATGAACGTTACCATATATGCATTTTGCCATATATATTAGTCATGCATATATATATATATATATATATATATATATATATATATATATATATATATATATATCAGAGCAAGAACGTGGGTCTTTTGCCTTTGCCATTTGAGCCAACCAGTCGTTAGTTCAAGCCAATCTCACCGACTCATTTCGGACATGAGACTCCCTTCTCACTGCAACAGCTTCGCCCAGGACCCTCTGGTCGACTCCGGGGTCGGTATTGGCTCCACCTGGCGTCTGGAGTCCAGCACAGTGCGTCCCCGTCCAGTGTCCATGTTCTCCGGCCCTGGCCGGTGGTTACGCCTATGGCGGCAGTGGCGGCCCCCGAGCGGGGGGGGGGGGGGGGGCAGCGTGTGGCGGCAGGCGGGCAGCGGGCTAGATCGAGCCAGTCTGATCCACCGGACTGGTTATTGCGCCCGATGGTGAATATTTGTATTCACCGTACGGTGGAGATCGGGTTGGATGATGTCAGCTATCTCGCCAGACGTTCGAGGCTTGCCGCTGTAGTAATAGGGCTTGCCGTATCTCCCTTGACGTGTTATATTACTCATTCACGGCCCCGCCTCCCATGTGTTTTGCGCCTTAAGTCAAGACCGCAGGGCTGGCGTTCTGACCGCTGTGAACTTGAATGATTATTTGATTCCCCCCCCCCCCCCCCCCCCCGCCGCCCCAGCCAATTCGTCCCAACATTTCTACTTCCCCACTGGTAAAAACGACAGACCGGCGTCTCAAATTGCGTTTGGCGCTTCGGATCCTCGTTGCGGCCGATCCTTGGCAGCATTGGAAAAACTGGTGGTTTTTGCCTTTACTCCCTATTGAGCACAGCCGGGTTCTCGTTACTGAAGCTTTGAAATAATTACCTTCTGATACGATTAGCACTCCTGGATGCGCTTAGTACTTCGCAATCTCCACGCCAGGTCAGCAGACTAGTTTGAGAAGCTTCCAGATGGCTCTCGACCAGCGGTGACATTCACCCATCTGTCATACCAGCACCCACCACCAGCAAAAACGACTAACGCGGATCTTCAATCCCCATATTGCTAAACACCTCAGTAAAAAGTTCGCTCCTGGTCGGTGGGTACCCATCTTGATATGCCGTTTAAGAGCATGTCCGAAATTCATTCATGCCGAAAGGTCACGTCTGAGCGATCAGCTGAGGACTCGAGCGGCATATCTGGCCCAGTATATTTCAGAGTCTCAGGCAGTCAGTTTTATGCCCGCCTAGAATCCTAGCGAAATTCGCAGAATGAAAAACACGGTTATCGTAGCATGTCTTCCTTGTCAAAACAGGAGAGAAGT
Source organism: Pollicipes pollicipes (assembly GCF_011947565.3). Lineage (NCBI taxonomy): Eukaryota > Metazoa > Arthropoda > Thecostraca > Pollicipedomorpha > Pollicipedidae > Pollicipes > Pollicipes pollicipes. The sequence goes on along the minus strand of NW_023596576.1, from coordinate 42,587,392 downwards.
TGGTCATCCGGCGACGAACCATTGCCTGTCGCAGGTGTTGGTCGTGGACAAATAGCCAGTGTTTGGAATTGTCATAAAATGACGATCCATTCTGACCCAACGTTCCTTGCTCGCACAGGCAACGCAGATTCAACACCGAAGCAATTTTATTATTTGACAAAATTCGGCAATGTCAAATCAAACTAATAACTAGCGCTGAGGTACAGGTGCCGGCGCAGCCCAGCTACTTGGTCTTCTGCTTCTTGCGCGCCTGGTTCAGCTTCTCCGAACGCTCCCTGGCCTGCTCGTACAGCTGCACCAGCTTGCCTTCTTTCGCCAAGATCTTGAGTAGCTGTAGAACGAAATATGGTTACAGAAGTGCGGCTGGTTTCAAGATGTCTAATCCAGCTGACCCCTTCAAATCAGAAGGGCCCGCAGCCCCGCCCAAGGTGCTTCCTATAAAAATAACGTAAATAATCGCGCCCAAATGTTTAGTTGACGACCATACAAGATCATACACCTTCTCCCAAAGTACGAGACTCAAAAAGGCACGAGCGATGTCATGTTGGGGAGCGTCACGTCTGTCTAGTTTTGCATTCATCAGCCCGATAGCGTGTGCTTGGTAGACAAAATGCATTCAGAAGCATTGCCCTAGCGCTGTCCGGTATATTTGGTCATCACATGCTACATGCCGATCGTTGTGCACCATCATCGAATGCATCCCTGTAATGACATGCAGGATATTTGATTTAATGCTATCAAATATCGCGTTGTCCATGGTACTGGGCCAATTATGCCGCGGAAAGGATTTTTAAGACAAAAGTTTGGCCTTTGTGCCCAGATTACACACACATGGGTAAAATTAATCAGCGTTTGATGCAAATTAGGCGGACGATATTCCTGGGGCCACCAGGTTCCAGCCCGATGCCCCTCAACCCTCGTAACCCAACCGTGTCCTTCGCGCACAAAAAACTCGCTACGCCGGAGACTGAAATGGTTGGCACATCAAGGATCTCTTGCTGTCCATTCCAACGCAGTTCTTGGGCCTACATGTTTACTTCCCGAGATAGCATGGTCGGTTGTGAAGGCAAGCGAGCACTGCAAACGCCAGACAAACGCGCACACGTCGGGGGGCTAACGACAGCTGGCGACTGTGGACGAGCTAGAACGGCGAGCCGAGCTGAGGCAGACCGCTGCATCGCTCCTCACCTCCATAATGAACGGGATGTAGTTGTGCTTGCGGCGTATGTTTTCCGTCCGGTAGGTCTCCATCTTCTTCTCTTCCTCGGAGATGAGCATCTGCAGCCGGGCCATCTCTGACTGTGCCGAGTCCGTATCCATTCCCGCCTCCTAACACATGCGCGAGAAAGGAGAATGTCAGACGAGCGCTGCAGAAGGCACCGACTCCCTCTCCCTCCCCCACCTCCACAGCGAGCCGCGCCGGTACGCGCTGGGCGCAGAGTCCGCGGCACGGCTTCTGTGTCTCGCTCCCCACCTCCACTCCACAGCGACTGCCGGTGCGCGCTGGGCGCAGAGTCCGCGGCACGGCTTCTGTGTCTCGCTCCCCACCTCCACCTCCACAGCGAGCGTGCCGGTACGCGCTGGGCGCAGAGTCCGCGGCACGGCTTCTGTGTCTCGCTCCCCACCTCCACTCCACAGCGCCGTGCCGGTACGCGCTGGGCGCAGAGTCCGCGGCACGGCTTCTGTGTCTCGTCTCTCGCTCCCCACCTCCACCTCCACGGCGAGCCGCGCCGGTACGCGCTGGGCGCAGAGTCCGCGGCACGGCTTCTGTGTCTCCTCCCCACACAGGCCCACACTCGTCGCAGTCAGTGTGCGGAGCATGACAACCCGCCTGCGTGTCTCAGAAAAACCTCCGCAGCTCTCCGCGAACTGCGAACCACATTTGATGGAAACAACCAGAACCAGAAGCACTGAACACAGGCTGTTGTTGACCACGGCTGTCCAGTCTTCTATGCCACCAGCCCCCCCCCCCCCCCCGCGATATATGTACTGTCGGCTTCACGTCTCACGGTCATCAGGCAATAGCGTTACAGCATGAGGCGGGACGGAAACAGACGAGCAGCACCATCAGCACTGATGACGGATGTAGGCCAAATAGCAGTCTCTGGTATAAGGGGTAAACTAAACGGGTTCACTGCCAGGATGGAGCCAGGTCTACAGGCTGAAGTGGGTAAGTTTTGTGTTACCATGCTCACCGCACCGAAGGTAGCACGCCTCAGCGGACTCGAATGGCGATGTAACTGCGCGAGCACATCTATCCGTCATGACAGCGACACTCGTACTTCGGCGACGAGAGCACAAGCCAACCAGCATCATTAACTCCGCGAAGGCAGCGGCATGAGGTACTAAGCACGTGCGGCCATGTCCTGACCTTGTCTTCAGGCTAGTGACCGTCCACCCACAATCGAGAACCCACCGACATCCAGCCTCTATCACACGGCTCCGTGTCCTTGTCTATCGGTGAACGTCGCCCGGGCGCCCTGTGGTTATGACGCGGGCGCCGGCCCCCGGCTGTGCCGCGTCGGCCAGCCCCGCCCGGGACTCACCTGAGCGCCGGCCTGCAGCTGGCGCAGCTGTTTCTGGTAGAGGGCGCGCCGGTCCGAGATGATGGCCATCAGGTTGAACCTGATCTCACCTTCGCTGTACCTGGTGGAGCACGCCGCGCCGTCAGGGGCCGGAAGTCAGAGACCGTGGAGCGGTTGCTATTGTTACAGCCCGCCCAACTGACGTCATCACGGCGTTTCACAATGCGCATGACAAAGTACTGCCATGCAGGCGATGGATGAAACATAAACCAAGACATACGTCCCACATGTCTTCTTTAACAAATCAGAAGAACCGTTGCCACCCTGACAAATGGGAAAATATGGACCTGTTTTATGGACCAGTTAGCCAGTTTTCAACATTGCATAGCTTTCATTTACAGTCAGCTGTCAGGGAGACATATCCAAGTTAAAACAACAGCCAGAGCCCCTCTCAGCCCTTACTTAACTTTCAGATGCAGCTGATACATAAGACTGCATTCACAACTAACCACAACATTTCTGCCATGGCATTGGCAGACGATGCGAGGCCAGACAAAAACTGCCAACACTGTTGTAGCATTGGGATATCAGTTGTTTCTTTGAATGATCAAAGGAGTGTGGCAGTGGATCTAAGAGTGAGGGGGCCAGGAGTCTTAACCGTTAACCTCCTGTCTCCACAGGAAGCGAGAAAGCGTATACCATCCCCCGCTGTCTCCAGGGGGGGGGGGGGGGGCAGAAGCGTCTATCCCCACCCTTCTGTCTCTACAGGAAGCTGGAGTCTTCGCCCTTACCCTCCTGTCTCAACGGGGAGCGGGGGTCTATACCGCCACCTTCTCGCCTGGGAGTTAAAACAGTCCTCTCTCTGTCCGAACGGAAGGCGTGGGAGTCTATACCGCCACCCACTACCCTCATGGGGGGGGGGGGGGGAGCGTATATTACCACCCTCCCGTCCCCACGGAAGGCACTGCCCTGTGCCAAAGCGTCACCAGCCCGTCTCTACAAGCGGCGGGGAAGTCAGCGCCGTCGGCAACCGCTCACTTCTGCATGCGTTTCTCGATGATGGGTCGGGCGGCCTGGGTCCAGTCCGTGTCGGCCGGCAGCGGCCCGTGGTCCAGAGGTGCCTCCTTCAAGCCGTCCAGCTCGTACAGCCGGCCGTCCACCGGCACGTAGCTCACGAAGTGGTACACCTCGTCGTCCTTGGTCGCCGACTTGTTGTCCAGCTCGAACAGTGTCTGCCTGACGGGAGACAGACGCCACGCGCTGTCGACTTCACGGGGGTGGGCCAGAGACACGACCACCGACACGCAGGCGATACGCTGCACGCGTCCCGACCCGGCTGTAAGCGGAATAGAAGGCCGAAGGAAAACACGACGTTCGCCTGGAAAAGCATCTCTTTGACGATATAGCATGAGCGATAACCCTAGCAAGTGGGATTCAACAACGCGTTGCAATATTCAGTCTTTTGGCGTCCACTTGTCTCACGCCTTTTGCCGCGGGCGACGCACAGTATGCCTTCCCCCTCCCCTGAAAACAACGATGACGCACCCAGTACTACCATCTTGAAACACTGCACAGACACTACGGCATCCGCACGCCATGCTACCCATAGACCCCTTAGCCCCTGGTTGAGACCGCAACAAAGACGGGGCAGGAGAGCTACGCGACAGCTAACAGAAATCAGCCTGGTGCGTCGCCCGCAAGGAAGCGGCGCTGCACGCACCACACCGTCGAGCACAGGTCAGGTCAGGTCGGGTCACGCTCGGCGCGCGCCGCCGTCCGCGCTGCCCCACCTGGCGAACGAGTTGTGCACCGTGCGGATGACGTCAGAGTTGCTGAGCGCCAGGCCGCGCGTGGCCGGGTCGAAGCTCTGCGTGAACTCGCGCAGCTCGGTCAGGTTGCTGCCCAGCCGCACGTCCGGGTGGTCCGTGTTCATCAGCACGCTGAGGATGGCCTGGGTGGCGCACGCGTTGTTGATCACCTGCGGACGACGGGGGCCGGGTTGAGCTTGCTCGCGGCGGCGGCTGGGGGGGGGGGGGGGGGGAGCGGGTTGAGCTTGCCTGCGGAGGGGGGCCGTGTACAGCTCGCTTGCGGCGGAGGGGGACCGGGTTGAGCTTGCTTGCGGCGGAGGGGGCCGTGTATAGCTCGCTTGCGGCGGAGGGGGCCGGTTTGAGCCTCCTTGCGGGGGAAGGGGCTGTATAAAGCTCGCTCGCGGCGGCGGCGCGGGCCGGGTAAAGCTCGCTCGCGGCGGGGGGGGGGGGGGGGTTGAGCTTGTTTGGGGCGGAGGTGGCCGTTTGAGCTTGCTTGCGGCGGAGGGGACCGGGTAGAGCTTGCCCGCGGGGGGGGGGGGGGGGTGACGGGTTGAGCTTGCTTGCGGCGGAGGGGACCGGGTAGAGCTCGCTCGCGGTGGAGGGGGGCCGGCTTGAGCTTGCCTGCGACGGAGGGGGCCGTGTAGATCTCGCTCGCGGCGGCGACGGGGGCCGGGTAGAGCTCTCTTGCGGCGGTGGGGGCCAGGTAGAGCCGCTCGTGGCGGCGGCAGGGGCCGGGTAAAGCTCTCTTGCGGCGGTGGGGGCCGGCTAGAGCTCGCTCGCGGTGGCAGGAGCTGACACGGCAGCGCGCGCCACCCCTCACGCTCGGCCCCAGTCGCCTTGGCGCGTCACCCGTTTTGGGCCACGCTACACAATGTAAGGAGCTTACTAGATCCGGCCATGGCACACGACAAACCAGCTAAGCTTACAAAATGAGAACTCGACACATCACTCAGAGGAGACCAGACGGGTTTTCGCTCCGGCCAATTTAACTGAAATTTTCCGCCTTTGAAGATATTGAAGTAAGTGTCAATATGACGAAATGAGCTCACAAACTATTGGTATGCTTTCAGTAGAAAATGCTGCTCTGGATGACACCATTTCTCTTTTAAGTTAATATTCTGCCCAATACGTCATTGCTTTATTACTTTATTGCTTTATTATCGTGCCTTGCACAACACTGATCGAGAGCTTATTGACGGCCGTTATATCTGGAAATCGGGCTCAATCTAAATCGCCAGATCTGAACGACTCAACAATTATGCCTTTTCTGGACCCTGATCGCCGTATAGCCAAGGGAATGGCAGGATTTGAGCGACGCTATTATAGCATCATGAATGCCTGGGTGACCTTAAAATAGTCTGCACATGTTTGCTGGTGTGTAGCTATGAAACTAGAAAGGTTTAAGTCATAAGAAGGGCAGGGCTGTGAACAGAACTAAATAACCTTCAAGGTGGTTTTACCATTTCAAAGCTCCATACAAATTTGGAACATTCTGTTTAACACGGGTCTGCACTCTAACCTGTTTGGCGAAGAAAATGCGCTCGAGCCTGCTGTCCTGGACAGGGGTGCCAGCTGTCGACGAGTCTGGTACCCACTTGAAGAGGAAGACTAGCCCATGAACAGGCCTGCAGACAAGAGTGGTCATGCAGCATGGCATAACACAATCCCAGATGGACCTAGCACACACCATTCATTATCACGGTGACTACACCATCCCATGAGATGCTGGAATGGCACTGATTGCAGCTGATCAGTAGATTACATATTAATTATAATATAGTAATATAATAATAATAATATAAATACAATATATAACATATTAATAAAATAAACATAATAATATAATAATAAAATAAACATAATAATATAATAATAAAAAAACATTCATAGTGGATGTCCTTCACATTTTGTGAACACCCAAGGCAGTGGGCAATGCATGTAGCACATCAGTCAAGCAAGAAATGGTGACAGAAAAAGATCAGGAAAATAATATGTTCCCATGCTACTTGGCTACCACACCCTCTGCTTAGTGATTCATGCCTATCAGTTTCAAATGTTAACCCAAGTGCAGTGATTACACTCACTTACCTCAATTTTGTAAACATTTCATCATCCATGCTCCAAACCTCTTCCACTTGGGCACCAGTAACACCTGCAACAAAAAATGGTACATTTCTAAACAAAACTGTTCAAATAAATCCTTAACTGAAATGCATGACTGGCTACTAAAATAGCAAAAACAATGTCAAAGATATCTGCATTCAGTAGTGTGGTTAATTAAATTTGCATACCAGTCTTGCATACCAGGTGTGCACATACAGCCATATGGTACCCTAGTGGTGTTGGCAGCTTTAAACATAAGAATTTGCTGGTTAGTGTATCTAATGATAGCAATCACATTTATCTATGTCCTTAGTTAAATAAACTCGAACTCAAATTTAGCTTGTTAGATTCAGCTATAATTTCACACATCACAAGAAACTTGAGACCTCTTGATACCAATGTGGTGGAGAAAGTGATGCATGTTCACAAATAACATCACCAGCAAATTTTGCAAACAGACTGATGCTACCTATAACAGGCTATATGACTTCAAAGATGCAGTATATCATGTGCTTAAAGTGAACACAAATGCTTTTATTGTTCATGGTCCACAAAATATTCTACTAAAAAAAGTTAGTCATTTCTTAACAAGACAGACATATCCTGCCAAAAACCACACCAGAGCAAACTATCACTAAAAATAACAAACAAAACTTCACACATTCAAACACTTCACTTTCACGTACCAAATTCTCGCAGGAGCTCAGTGAAGACCCCTGGGTCACTTTCAATCAAGCACCAGTTCCCTGCTCCTGAGTCTGCCATGATGGTGTTTGATAACCTGAAACATTGTGATTACCAGTTGTTACATACACCTTAATGCTTGATTTATCATCCTGCCTGGTATGCCCATACATGCCTGCACACACATACACAAGGCCAGTGGTTCACCAGATCTTTGACTCATATGGCATACCCAACCAGGTCAATGTCTGATATATTTTCACTGTCTTGTATATTGAGTGCAAACAACTTGATTGGCTGAGCTTCTGGCATCTGCAGTCATCCCACAACAGGGCTTGTTGTGCAGGCCCTTACCCCACCATGAGATTATGACATGAAGTTCAACAACAGAACATTACAGAAAATTTCAGTGCACATCAATGCCAGATGCGGTACACCTTACCCTCTGACCCCATCTGATCCTGAGTGGCAGCTGCCACAAGCAGCAAGCCATCCCAGCAAATGGCAGACAGTGAGTCATGAAGCAATTGAAGTTGACCTTTTCCACCACAGCAAGGGGGATTGGAGGCAAGCAATTGTTTCAATAAGTTCCCCTTTACATGAGAAAAATGGGCCTTCAAAGAAATACATGTCCTTTCCAGTAGCCAGTTCAGCAGCAGCTCAACTTGGTATGCCCTTAACTTATGAGGAAAGCTTTGTCTCCTTTCAAGTTATATGGCTGCCAATATATATATACTGACCTCTCACATTCATGTGCGGCATACACAACCGACAATGAAACACACTAAAATATGAAAAATGTCACATTTTGGGCAAACCAGATGCTCTTTATGGGCAACGTGAAATTCAAGAAGCTTTACTTTTGTCTATTCTTAGAAGCACGCGCACAATGATGACATCAAATGTGATTGCTCAAACAAGGGCAAAATATTAATTTTAAAAAAGGTGACTGAGCCCGACATCAACACATCAGAATCAGCTCAGTATGTATGCCTTGCATCCCCAATCATGCTGTCTGATACAAAATGAGCATGATCATGGATGTGATGGATGAATGGTGTGACGTGCCAGATCCCCTTAACATAATAATCATGCTTCATTCCAGTTCCAGAAAGGCTAACACCTTTCCAACAACCGTTTTAGTCAGAATCCAAAGAAAAAACTAAGCTTTTTTATTATCATGCATGTCAGGCACCACAGAGCAACCATTTGATGCTACATGCAGTGGCCAAGATAAAGCATTGACTCATGCCCTCCAATCAAAACCACACACCCGCGTATTTTGATGCAAGGCTCCGGTATTTATGCAGGATTTACCGATCACACGCAACACAGATTTGATGCAAGTCACAGCACACAACGTGCGCGGTATCCCAGTCAGCTGTTACGCGGATGTGGAAATGCTAGCCACCAAAAATCGCTCAAAGCCATTGAAAACAGCAAAACATTGATGATTCATCCCAAAACCACCTAGAAATACCAAATACCAAAACTTGCATACCTTGCGTTCATGGATATTTGGCAAAACACCGAGACAGACAAAAGTTCAGCCAAGAGATGGGGACTCACGGGCTTCCTGCGCACACATCCTCTGACGACCCAGTGGCGGATTAAGTAAAACGATGGGTCAGACCACCATAGGGTGCCATTTAACCATTTTAACCCCGGAAGCTCCATAACTACGTTCCCGCCCGCGTTTATGCTTGGACCCGACGTGGCTTGTCGAGCGTCCGCGGCATTGCACGTACAGGCTGCCCACGCGACACGTACGCGGACTGGTCGACTGCCACGTCTGCGGAATGCCGGTGGTCGCCTGACTCGACCTCCTGACCCGGCGCCGGTCTGACAGTACGCTCGCCAACACGGTGCACGAGGCGCCTCGCAACGTGTTGCCCACGTCGGCACCCGACGTTCTGCACCCTGCATCCAAGCACGCACACATGCAAATCACGGAGGAGCCGTCACTAACTCAGTAATCGATCTGACTCTGCACGCTGCGCACCGCACCACAATTATCAGCCATATGAGGTGCCTTTTGAGGTGGCAAGGTAATTTGCAGAGCGCTACGTCCGTATATCATCGGCAGATCAATGCTCACGGCAGCTCACTAACACACTCACACCGCCGCCCTTCTCGTACCCGACTTCATCTCGAACAGCACTAGGAGCACACAGACGCCATTCATTTCATGCAAGCTGAGGCTGGTCCTCAGGAAGTGTGGAAACACCCTCGGTAGCCCAGACCAGCTAGCTTACTCCTTTTCCAAAATCTCATTGAGTCTGAGGTGGTAAATCTCCTCCCTGTCTACAACGATATCTGGATTCACGAACACTTCCTCGTCATTTGGCGCTCTAGCACTCTTATGCTAAAACTAAGGAAACCGCCAGCCGATAAATCTCCCTCACTATCTGTCCATCAACACTATTTGCATGAATGGTCCATGGTTGCATCAGGGCGCTCCTAGCAACTCATGACCCTTTCTCCTCAGTCCAAAATGGCTACCGTCCCGGCCGCCCAACGGCGGATAGCGTCATTCAAAATCAATGACCCCATTACTATGCCGTTTTTCAAAACGCAATGATTACGGTTGCATTATTCCTGAACCTGAAGGTCACATTTGGCAAAGTGAATGAAACAGCCCTTTTCATTAAGGGTAGTGCTCCACATTGGATGCGGTTTTGAACTTCAATAGCCATATTGAAGATAATTTGGTGCAGTTCATAGTCCTGCCTTTCTGAAGACCTAAACCCCTCTAGTTTCTAAGTAAGACGCCCGTGAAGCTGTGCGGACTACTTCCGGAAGCTATTTCGAGGTCACCCAAGCATCCATAACGTCATAATAACGTCATTCGAATCCCTCCATTTCATTAGCCATGCGGCGATCAAGGCAAAAAAAAAACAAAGAAAAAACTAAAGCTTGTCAAATTGTTCACAATTGGCATTCGTGAGCACAATTCCCAGGTATCACGACCGTCAGCTGGCTCCCAATAACTGTTGCGCAAGGTTCGATGGCATAAGCAACGACGTATCGAGCAGAATATTTAGTAACCAGAGAAAATGTGTAGTCTAGAGCAGCGTTTTCCACTTAAAAGCAATACCTATAGTGATACTGGAGCTTATTTCATAACGTCTGATGCTGGCTCCAATATCTTCAAATGTGGAACATTTCGTGTAAACTGCACAAAATAGAAGTCCTCGGCACACTTGCTGAGTCCGCTCAAAACTTACTCACAGGCCGGACATTTGCAGTCTGCCGTAGGAAATCATTCTCAGCGCAGAGAGCGCAATATCATTGACTTCCTCAGAGCAGGGTGATCTCGCCAACGACATTGATAACACATTTCCCCATCATCAATTCTCCCTTTTTACCAACGGCCTGGCCTTGTGGCTTTGATATCTCAGCGTCGATCGAGTTAAAAAATTTATTCAACTTACGCTGAATCATATTCAAGAACGGTGTGATCGGTGGGGCTTCCAAACTTCTCCACCTAGACCAGCAGCGCTCATTTTCTCCAGGAACCCCATTCACGTGGCTCCAAGGACCCCATTCAACTTTCGCGGTGAAGTCATCCGATTGCTGTCCACATTTAAATATCCCGGCATCACGTTAGATCACCGATTCACATTGCCCCCCCCCCCCCCATTTCCAGACCCTAAATCACCTACTGAGCACGGCGTCTCAATATCCTAAAATATTTTGCCGAGCGAGAGTGGGACGCCGACGAGCACACACACCTTAGCCTGTACACCAGCCTGATCCAACAGATCTCAGATCAAAATGTTTTATCTTTAATGGCATTTCTCGCCAAAAGCATTAGCCCCTCGATGCCATCCAAAAACGGTCATAGGGGCCGCCACGGGCGTTTTCCGCTTCTCCACTCTCCCGAGCCTGTTGGCGGCCGCAAGAAGTCTCCCACTCACCTGCAGACGCAAACTACAACTCATCAAATTCTACACGCGTGCTGCCGGCAAGTCTATCAACGTACATGTCAAACTCTCACGGCACTCCAAAACACTCCGACGTAGACCACCACACAGCGCAAACACAATACAATCATCACGCGAGTTCAGCACGCACACGAGCAGTTTCACCTACCACACCCTGACGCACTCGTCACGCATCCACTCGTCCGTACTGGCTGGACCCTACTCCAGCATTGGGCTCCGCTTAAAAAGAAAACATGCCGTTACCCATGCGGAGGTAAACGGAGGTAAACATGGTGAAGTTTAAAACAGAAAACAACAAAATCTCTGCTGTCAGTAGCGGAGAGGCTAGGTGAACGGGTGCGACATATATAGCCACCACCTTATCGTCTTTGTGAAGTTGATAATGTGTAATATCAGGTACTAATATGCCTGTCCTCAGTATGTTACAAATACAGTAGCCATGTTTTTGTAACATAAATGATATAATTAAGATAATTAAAATACAATCAAAATAATTGTCAAGCGTCGAAGTGACAATGCATAATGTATATAAGCGCAAATGCATATAAGCGCTATGCGATCCTGAGAACCTGTTGATCTAGAACACGCAATTTCTGACCCCGAAAAAGTATTGCACGTGTCACTTAGTCCCGGTTAGCACTTTAATTTTTCACTTGGAACGCTTATGAGTTTGACCCAAGTTGGCCTTAGCTGACGACTAGGTCAGCCTCAAATGATATTTGTTGTGCGTGATATACTTCTGTTCCACAGTAGCATCTAAGAAAATGCATTTTGTCAGAAGTACACTGGGAAAGAAAACAAAACGCATCGTTCTTGTAGGCAGCTGGTTGACCAGTTTTGGATGGTGACCTGACCTGAACTCATCCCTGTGCATGGAATCCCCAAGTCTTATCTGTTCGCCCTTAATATCCGTCTTGAGGTGTTAATATATGTCTCTACTGCACCGAATAGAACGGCCGCTTTTGCCGTTCGTGGACTCTAGTAACTTCACATTTGGACTAACGTGCAAATTTGGTGTGTATTCTTCATGTTTCGCTGAGGCCTTTAAAACGGTGTCTTGTTTTCGTACGGCGTCTGAAAATTGGAGGTCCAAAGGAAAGTCAACTTCCCCTCCCCAGGCCGGGCGCGGTTGTCTCAGACCCCGACCGGGCACAGGTTAAATCCCGCCAAAAGGTTGAATTCACTCCACTGCATCGTTTGCTGTCCAAGAGTTGTATTGGAATTTCCATGCGAACGAATAAGTGTGCATGGATTTTGCAATTTTACTTATTGTCCTGAAAAGTTGTTAACGAGAAGTTGTTGGGGATTAACTGCAGTTTGACATTTGAATCCTATGTTAGGTGAATTGGGATTTTGGTTCAGATTCGGGATTCGAATTTTGTTCTATTCCGTTAACCAAGAAGAGGTAACCAGGAGTGTTATTTAAATAAATTGCTTTAAATCTATTTGAAAATGCATCCGAATATTTCCATCGATACTTCAGCACCATAAAGCAACATGATTCCCTTTTACCGACGTCATTGGGTCCTGGACAACTGCGTTCAACGCTTCGATCAATTATATATACTAGATCATTAACTCGGCGAAAACCATGGAACAAGGCATACTTAAAGCGACATGCATGTGCAGCATCTGGCGTATTTGATAGAAATTTGAGCCTTCAGCACATTTCAATGCATTGATTTGAAATTACATTTTTCAGAGTTGGAATCCCTGTTTTCAAGATGTGAGGACAAGCAAAATAGACATACAGGAACCCATTCGGCCCTTGCGAGCTCGAACCCTCGGCTCTATTGTACACCCATTTATTTCATCACTTCCTGTACAGCCTTCCTATGGTGACGCATCTAGACTCGTATGGCCTTTACTGAAAGCCTGGGAATATTCCGCACGGCGCGTATATTTCATCTGCAGCTCCCATAGCGTCAGTGGTATAA
>NW_023596576.1:42563422-42570888 GCF_011947565.3 Pollicipes pollicipes | reverse complement strand
TATATACATAGGTCAGCATTCTTGCTCGTAGTAGATTTCGTTTGCAGCTTACGTACAACCGTGGAAGGAGGGAGGAGACCAAAATGTCATATTTGTGACTGGACTGTGTGAAGCGTAAGCAAACACTCTGAGCCCCAGTACGATTTCAGCTGATACTGCAGAATTGCAGCTAGGATTGAGACATCCTAAACACTATGAATTGTGAAAAGTATTCAGAAGCCTTTTAGGTTGACGTGGATATTTAGTTATTTGGTATAGCCTTTCCCTTCAGGTTCCTGGACGCAAAATGAGGCCTAGAGTGCGCTGTAATGGGCATTCTTATGGCGTTGTCAGGAATGACGGCATATTTGCGCTAGGAAGCCTAACTTCCCTTTAATTAACTTTTGATAATTTAACAGATCAACTTATGTTTATGACTTGAGCACAATCTGTACACATGAGATAACGCACATGCTGCTTGTACTGGGCCAAAAGACAGGGAGCGCCCTAAACCGAGCACGTCCCGCAGCCATGCGTACGTTCTAGCTGAGTAGGCATCTACGCGGACTATCTGCCGGCCGGTCTATCTGGATTCATTTCCAACATCATGTCGACTTTTGGAAGCAGATTTCGTTTGCCACGTCTGCAGTTATGCCGTCCACAACAGATGTATGTCCCGTATTCTTGGTCTCTTTTAGTTATACTTTAAGAATGACAATAGCATATAACTTGCAAAACTGAAACAAAAGCTCAACTGTTAAGCGCGCCTTGTCAAAATAAACTAAATTTAGGGATGCGCATCTCATTCGATTTGAGACTGAAGCCTAGAGTGAACCGTATACCGTTAACTATCCGGCAATCCCTGAGGCACACCGCCCCGAAGATAACTGTATAGAGACAAATGTAAGACACAAGCTCGTCAACACACTCTTTGGCTCGTCACAAAGCCCCCACATTTCACAAGACCACGCATAATCACGACTCCAGAACCTCACGACAACAAAGCGAGATCCATCTGGCGCTTCTCCCGATCCGGCGAACGCGCAGTATATAAGCTTCGCAGGCTGGCACGTGGGCGAGTCTGCGCTGCCAGCGCCAGCCCTGACGCCGGACGGGATTGGCCGTCATTTCCGTCGCGGCCGTGAGCAGGGTGGCTCAGCGCGCGCGAGCGGGGCTGGCGTCGGCGCCGGTGGCGGTGACCCGGCGCCGGCCGGGCCGGCCAGGCGCGCCGCTGAGCCAGCAGTCGACCCCAGGGGAGGCCTTTGTCGCCGCCAGAAACGCTGCCCCGGCGGTAAGGACGCCGCCCCAACACACAAAGGGTGTCTGAGGGCGGAGGGAAGCCGCCGGGATGGCCGGCCGGAAGGCGCGCTCGAGGAGGTCCCGGCCGCCCGCCGAAGCTGCTGCATGGCCACCTCCGCCTGCGAGGAGATGACGTCACCCTGGAGCGAGCGACGCGGCTGCGCGAGAGTCTGCGCTTCACATTGGCTGAGGCCAGTATTTAAGGTCCACTGTCGTATGCCTAGCACAAACATGCGAATCGTCTACAACAGTCATGTGCCTGGATCCTGAGAGGGGATCCAGGATCCCGTAGGATCCCCTGCTGACACGCGCCCGGTGGCCGGTTGAATCTGACGCACTGGGGTGTAGGGTGGGGGGGGGGGGGGGGAGCGTAAACTTGAGCCCCAGTAAAATCTAAAGGGGTCTCAAAATCTACTGAGGATCAAATATCAAATCAACTCAAAGCCAAGAGAGCTGGAGACACCAAATTCACAGGGTGGTGAGGCTCTATGGGAAATCACTTGTGTTGAATTATGGGTTTCCTGGACAGCGTACCTCTGTACTACCTCTGGCGAAATAGGTCAAACTATGGCGAGCTCCAGATCAGTGTCTGAAGTGCCTTCATACATCCTCACGCACCAGCTTTAACGTACATACCTCTAATAAGAAAAGTTCACCGGTGTTGATATCAGGTCAATGACCTAACATAATACATATATATATATATATATATATATATATATATATATATATATATATATAGGAAAGGTCAGTCCAGTGACCTCTGGGGAGTACAAATGACAAAAGACGATATCATTTGGATCTCAAAAGCTAGAGTCAGCGCCAAGTACTCTAGGTGCGTATTCGTCATCACTTAGGAATGACCGGTATAATTTGAGGGTCAATGGCTGTTCTACATAGTACCAGCGACAATGTCTGCTGTCGCATCACATTGAGCGGTTCCCTAGGGACTTGATTCACTGACAGATATAGCCTGACATTGACCTGGTATAGGTCAAATACATTGCAGGGCAGATCTAATCCTGTACCGCACGCACGGCTATTCCGATACCTACGGCGCTATAGCGTTTGGAGAGGCTACGCCAAGCCGTTCAGGAAGCTATTCAGGATAACGACTTTGAGGAAAAGTGTAGATGTGACCCCACTCGAGCACGAGTTAACGGAATCCTGGGATGCCATACTGGAATCTCTTTGGGACTCCTGGCACATTTTCGATCTCTAGTAGCCAAGCCAAAAAAGGCCTAGGGATAATCGCTCTCAATCATTGTGCTTTTTGGCTATACCAGCGCGATGAATGCCTCGGACATGTTGATAGATAACCCGGCGGTGGACCAATCCAGGACGCGAGTCTGTGAGACGTTGTACGGTTTAATATAGGACTGCTTATTCCGACTATTGCCTATGCCACTCTACCATATATATATATATATAATATATATAGATATATATATATATATATATATATACATCCAGAGTGTAAATATGGGAATATGGGTGAAGCTTCGCATGCAGTTGAATGAACCCTGCCTCCTTCCCTCCTAGGACAAATCCAGAACCCCCGTCTGGAGGGGGGGGGGGGGGGGGGGGGGGAAGTGGCAGGACCACCTTGGGGGTGAATGCAAAAGGTATTCCGGAGTTTTACAAAATAAACATGTTACCAGGTTTTCCTATCTTTTATCTGCAGAAGTGTTCTAAAACACACGTGTTTCAATAAACGGTGCTTAGATTTTTTCTTTAGGCTAAATATTTTTAATTTGTCTACGCTGGCCACCTTGGGAGAAGGGGGACATGGAACGGTTGCTCCCTTTGGATCCACCCCTGCCCTGCTCCCGATATTTGTCTCCGCCTCTCGCTATTTTACCTAAGTGATACAAAATCCAGAACCTATACAAATAGTAATGATCTCTACGTTTTGCGAATGTACGACCTCCCGTCCGACCGAAGCTCCGCCTGCGGGCGAGGCTGGCTCCTGAGGCCACAGGCGGCCTTCGTCGATTACCCGAGAAATCCTCCGTTGATAACAACCTGTCGCTGATGACCAGCCGCCGACGGCAGTCTTAGCTCTTCCCATTGGAGCTGAGGAGAGCTCGCAGCACTGTCACTGTAGCCTAAAGCTCATTTAGATTGCTGTCGTTGATAACTTCAACAGTCGATGGCGGTGGACATGCTGCCCTGAGAGCCGAAGCCCGGTTCAAGGGCAAACCCGAGCGAAGTTGGATCGTGATAGAGGGCCAGTTCGTGGCATGAACTGCCGTTCAACACCCGGTGGTAAGAAGCTAACACCACTGGTAGTTTGTCCAGCGAGCTGTTCTATTCTCGGGATGTTTTCGAGGACCGGTATACGGTGGTCAGACACCGAGTGGAGAACCGAACTGGTCCTTGGTCGGTTACTAGACCTGACAGACTGGAGCGGACCGAGAAATGGCTTGCTGGAACCACTTCGCACAGGGCGGCCGATAGTCTAAATGACCTAATGGACCACTGAACGCGCACAGAGTAGATTGAATGGTCTCCGTGGTACGTGGGTTACACATTTAGAGTGTCTTCCGTCAGGTTTTACGTACGAACACGCTGTGGCTTCGCTCTTCAGAGGAACTTTGAAAGGTTTACGGAGTTGCGCCATGTTTGTAGTAGACCAAGGAACAGCTCAAAGGACCACGAAAACCAAATGGGGGCTGAAACCGGGAAAATCGATTTCATCAAACCTTGCTAAGTGAGGCCATTGGCGTTTCCAGTTCGTCGCTTCCACGAGCTTCAGGCGACACTCTATAGCTTTCATCGCGCCGGGCCGACCGGCGGCTCCGACAGCGCAGACGTGTCGCGCAGCTGGCCGGCGTCAGGGGTATGACGACACGGCACACCAGGGCCTCGTTAGGTCAGAGCTCTCGATCCGTCCCGCTCGCGGCCCGGATACAACCACTGATCAGGCGTCGGATCAAATCACGCCCCCCCCCCCCCTCCCCGCCCTTTGCGTCGGCTCGGCCCAGAGGAGTTACCGCCGTCGCCGGCCGGGGTCGGCTCGCGACGGCGCCCTTCCCGCCGCGCCGGGCGGCCTCTCGGCGCGTCTTCCCCGCCGTCGCCGCTCCTCCGAGCGGGATGAGTCGCAATCGATGCGGCGCGGCCGGCCGGCAGAGTGTGCCGGCCCGCCTGCGCTCAGTGTCGCCGGTCGCCTTTTGAGCAGGAGACACGGGATCCAGCGGCTCGAACGAGCTGTCGCTACGGGGGACACCCGGTGTAGGCCGCTCCAGGGTCGTGCCGCCGGCCATGCCGAGGGTGGGGACTCGGATGTGGGAGAACGTGGCACATACGGTGAGGTTAAGACCGCTGGCAGTGGTGGTTTAGAAACTGGCTTCCAAAGTCGACGTCCGCGGGACTGAACAGTACTTTACAACTGAGTCGGCTGAATATGGTGATGACTGCAGGGTGGCGTCAGAGGCCGTCGATTTGAGAAATAGCCCCGGATGTCGTTGAGCACCGTCGCACGGCTTAGTACGTCAGCACGGCTCAGTACGTCAGGTCTCGGCACGGTCGCACGGCTCAGTGCGTCAGGTCTCGGCACGGCCGCACGGCTCAGTACGTCAGGTCTCGACACTGTCGCACGGCTCAGTACGTCAGGTCTCGGCGTGGGTGTGCGTTCAGCAGGATCTACAGGCAACGTCAATATATGTAATGAGCTGGGGCCCCGAACGGCGTCGGGAGGCGCATTGAGCAGGGATCCGAACGGTGCCGGAGTTCAAATTAAGCAGGCACTACAAAGAGTGTTGGCGATCGTATTGATCACGAGCTCAGAATGGGGCCTGTGGACGTGTAAGGGCAGAAGCTGGAGATAATGTCTGTATTCGTGTGCAACGGAGCTGCAGTTCTTGAAGGACGTGGTGCAGTGTGGTATTGCGTGGTGGCAGTTCTAGACACACTCTTTTCTGTCTTCACAAAAATACAGCATACGCCCTCTTGAAATGGAAGCACGCTTTGAACAAACATGAAAGCAAACCCGTGTTTGAATATGCAGTTAGAATGCATAAGATATGGCGGGGGTCCATAGCGGGATCCATAATGCGCAAATGTGATCGTCTTTTGGACCACCCAGCGGCCTTCGCAGAGCATGTGTTCTGTGTTATCACGCCCAGCACAGGCTGGCGTGGAAAACAAAGAGCCACAAATATGAAAGGCGCTCAGTAAAACAGGCAATATACGGAGGCAATATGTGGGCTCCACACGCCGTGGGCCATCACAGACGTCGTCGTCTCGGCCGCCTTCCCGCAAACGACGTCCTACCGCCCGCCTTCGTCCTCGCCGCGAATCTGGCAACCAGCTGGCGGCGACACGGCCTGCGCTGATCCAGCCGGGCAACCCAGGTGACCGGAGCAATTTGATCGTGTCGCGGCCGGCCGCCTGTGCGGCTGAGCGATGGCAGTGGCCGCCGTCTAATGGCCGGGCTCGCTCATCACGCGACCGAGGGCCGTCCGCCCGGCCGACGCGGTCCGGCCACCGCCGTCGCCGCCGCCGCCGCCGCGGCGGAGACCGACCACAAGTTCCTGAACTTGTGGCTCCCTGGCTCCCCCGCAGGGGGCGGTCGTCATGTGGCGGAGCGTAGGGAGAGTCACACGACAGTTGGGGGGGGGGGGGGGACCGGGACCCGTTCAATATTCACCGCGGAACGGTGGGTGTACGTGGAGCCGACCCCACCAGACACTCGTGGCCGACAGCGGGCCTATCAGGCGGCTAGCGCTCCGCTGAGGCGGCGAAGAGGCAGGATCCAGCCTCCGTCGTGGTCGACCAGGCTCACTCACGCCCATCGCAGCGGAAAACTCGCGCGATTTAAGCTATGTTTCAGGGGGTAGGGGATGGGGGGATGGGCACACTGCCACTGGTGGCTGCCACGGTGCCGTTGGTCGGAGCGTGTCGGCGTGTACTTACCTCCGCCAGCTGAGACAACCCATCACCGTTTGCGGAGATGCTGACCGCACCATCCGCGGGCCATTATTTGTTAACATACTCCAGTAACGGCAGCGGATAACTCTTGGTCATTAAAAAGGTGATGCAATGATTGATAATGGTATATGAGATGTGCAAGTTTTCCTTTGTCGGTGTGATGGGTACCGGCCACTGGCAGACGTAACCGGTGTAAGTAGTCCGTGTGCCAGCGGTGGACGTTTTGCGCCTGCTGCAGGGGTATATATAGGGTGCGATATCACCATCTGTATCCAGCAACAGGCAAAGGTTCGTCGCCACCCTTGGCGCAGTGCTTTGAGCAAGCTTGTGTGTATCCAGAGCGTACGAGTCGTGATCACTTGAAAAAGTGTTGAACATATCCCTTGTAGCAACCATCACTGGCGTCGGTTGCATATATAAGCCTTGCGTGGGCGTCGTGCAAACTCCAGGCTACGGGCAGGGGTGCGGACTTACCCCCTGAGTGAGCGGCGGTCGACTCTCGGCCACGGGCAGGGACGCGGACTTACCACCTGCGTAAGCGTCGTACAACTACAGGCCACGGGCAGGAGCGCGGACTTACCCCCTGAGTGAGCGGCGGACGACTTTCGGCCATGGGCAGGGGTGTGGACTTACCCCCTGAGTGAGCGGCGGACGACTCTCGGCCACGGGCAGGGGTGCGGGCGTCGGCTGCCCGGGCGGAGCCAGCAGGCCGGCGCCTGGAACCCGAGCGGTATCAGCGGGGCTGATACGCCCGTCGATGAGATTACACGGAGAGCCCGGCGAAAAATGCGCCAGCTGGCCGATACTCACAATATGTACCAGCTGTCGGGAGGGGGCAGCCCCACGGCGACGTGGTCTAGCGTGGCTGAACACGCAGAGGACGTGGAGGAAGACGGCTTATTGTATTCTGATCTCGTGCCAGCCATTGAACAGTTCTGCTAGCTCGATTAGTTTGTGAATCGGCGTTTTTTTCCGGTCGTTCTTCAAAGTGCAGCGATACGTGTGCTGGAGGGATGGCCAGACTGAAACTGCACGCCCGTGAACCAGCGAAGAGCATGCATCTAATTGTATTGATCCCTGTTGCATTGGTAAGCTTGTCACATGACGATCTCTGTAAATAATGGGACAAACGATCTCTGAAAATGACAGGACATGAGAACCCTGGAAATGACGTGACGCGACGATCTCCGCAAGCAACGGGACATGACGATCTCTGAAAATGACAGGACATGAGAACCCTCACAATGACGTGACGT
>NW_023596576.1:42472817-42563322 GCF_011947565.3 Pollicipes pollicipes | reverse complement strand
CAACGCAATCACCTTTTCCTCCACTGAAATCTGAGTGACAGATGTGAATGAGCTTGGTGTACATCTCGGTGCCAGTATGCATGCAGAGCGTCAGCAACGCTTAACTAAACGACACTGGTTGACAATGTTGGATGTGATTTACAGCCTCATTTCATATGTACATAAAACATCACCCTTTACTGAGCATGATCACATTTCACGCTTAAGCACTTCAAGGCAATGCGAACACAGCTTTCAAAAATATGAAGTCTTAGATACTGTTAAGTCTACATAATAGTTCCCAGTAACCAATGTCCAAATTATGTCTGTATTATGCCTACTTCTGTACAAATCATTACGGCAATGCTCTTCAACGGCCCAAGTCTGGTAAGTTGTGACGCGATACTAAATGCTCACCGCAGCACATGTCTTGATATGTAACCACATGGCGCAGAAAACTTGCAGGCCATCGACCTACAGGTTATGATGATTGTCGCATGTTCCATATGTTACACATTTTTTGCAGTCCAGCATTCACATAGCTAGATGCGTAATTTTCAAAAAATGTACAATGCCTGTAGTGGTGCTTCTTGCTTCAGTTCTGTCCTATTGTCTCTTGAGCACCAACAAGTCCCGATACTTTATGTTACATGAGGCATTTGGACAGCTTTTGCAAGCGTATATTTTTAGCCATGATATGCTTGCCCTTGATGCAGACAGAGGCCGGGTGCAGAATGGCCGCATGGCAGACTTCAGGGAGCTGGATCGAAGTTTGACAGTGGGCGGTATAGGCTGCAGGCAGATATTCTAGAAGCAGTTGCTTCCTTGTTTAGCACTTTGACACGCCTGAGCGACTTCGCCTTTACAAGCTGCATTACTTGAGCACAAACTCAGCGAAGTTTTTCCAGGTTACTGATTTCACCCCGAGGTTCCTCTCTGCCTTGGTAATGTTTTTAAGCATCTCATGTTCAGCAATGAACCGCTTGCTTATGCAGCACCGGCGCGAAAAAGCCTTCGTGCCCAGCATCGATGTAAAATGAAACAACTGAAGTGGGGCATAACTTGCCAAAAATAAGGCCAACTTCCGACAAAAAAAGCATTTATTCGTGTCTAAGTGGAGTTGTGACTTGTGATACTACCGAAAGCGTTCGGTAACGCCCAAGTCACGTGAGGGCGTGTCGCTCTTTCAAGCACAAAGATCGCTTGCGTTCATGAAAACTTCGTCAGCCGCTTAAAAGACTCGCGCGCAAATCAATCACATTTGTAAATAAATACTGCTCCCACAACTAGGCTCCAGGCAGTTTGAAGGTATGGTGCATAACCGAAGGGAAGGACTAAAATAGAAACCAATAGCATGTCCCGACGTCACAATAGAGGTGACCTGACGCGGTAGGAATTCAAGACTCAAGGTTCATCCAAGTTGCCAAACTCAATTTGCCCAAATGACATTAGCATGCAGAAGACGGTTCGCGGATTCCTCCCAGGACCGGCGAAGTTGGCACCAAGCTATCCAAGCGAAGGTCAACAACCGATTCACCATTTTCCGGTTAATGATACACAAGCCCTCCTGGTATATTCTAGGTCAGGGCAATTTGTGTCTGCTAACAACAGATCATCTGAAGGTCTGCTCACACAGGATCTCTGGATGGTTATATCGACAGAGTCTTGCGGACAGCAAGGGACAGAACCAACCAAGGCAGCCTTGTGCTGAAACACAACGACCAAAACCATATTTTTATGAGATGATCACAACGCCAAAACAAACTCATTAACCGCTAAATTACTTCCTGAGCCCATTTATACGTTCTCTATTCCACATCTCTCAACTCGATTTGCAGTTGATATGCATCGTAGTCGAGGTCATGAACTATGGCTGCTACATATGCCAAGTAAATTTGGACTGTTAGTCACGTAAGACCAGCCTTCCCGACGCCAGGAAGCAGACCTCTGTCGCACGGGTTATTTCACCTCCTCACCTGACGTGGTGGGGTGGGGGGTGGGGGGGTGGGGGGGTGGGGGGACACAACACTTGTAGCCTCCCAGGTCACACTAATAACCTCATAATTTTCATTTCGGAAATGGCAAGAATGCTCCCCACCACTTATAATGTCAACTATTTAAGAACGCGCCGCTTTTACAAGCACCAGCAACTTCTTTGCTGCCCTCCAATTCTGAAAGTGCACGGGCTTTGGGGTCTGGGTCAAATGAGTGAACACCCGGTCACGGAAGCATCACACTTCCAAAATGCTCATGGCAGGCCCAATATATAGCCACACCACCAGTAGTTGTCAAAATTTGCATGTTAGGGCAACAGAGGAAACGACCGAGGCAGTGATCATTGTCTAAGGCCGTCCGACAGTCAGGTCATCCTTGAGGTCATCCATCAGGTAAAACCTCAGGCCATCCTTATTGTTTGGTAAATCTGTGATCTCGAGGTGGTTGGGATCAGGCATGCACTGTATTCCCATGCAATGGAGAAATTTGCGTTATACACATCGGATACACGTAAACATAATTGCTCGACACTATTTTAATCGAGTTTAAATTAGACTCACTGCATTTGGTCTCAGACACGGCAAGGTAAAACGGCCAATGCGGTCAAACATTTCCCTATCTACCATGTGATGGCCATCCATGTCACCACGACGCGATAAATGACATTCGGCGCAGACTGGCGGACTGTTTCAGATTGTATTTGTTTGAAACCACGTTAAAATCCGTGCCAGGTCAAATGAGGTGACACACGTTTGCAACGTGCTGCAATAACCATCAGAATGCACATCTCACGCGATGAAGAGCAAGGCTAAAATGACCAACGATGACCGAACTTCTTACGTGTGATGACGTCGATGCGATGAGCTCTTATGTGTGATGATGACGATGTCACTGACGTCGAAAACATTCACAAACATAAAGCAAACGAGTAACGAGTCCCAGCCGTCAGCAATTCAACTGTTTTGGTGATTTACATCTGGCTCATATACCCGTCGGAATGGATCACAGGTCACGACTTATTTGGAAAAGCGCTGAGAAAAGGACGGCACGTGTAAATGTGTTGCAACTAGCTTCTGAAAATCAGCGCGAGATCTTCAGTAGCTGTCAGGCTGTTCAAGACAAACCTCAGGAGGGGAAGGGCTGCCAGGCCGCCCATCGTGCAAACGTTGAAAGCATCCACAAATCTTTCCGAGCTGTATGCCAAGGCGTAAAGCAGCATATGTGTTAACCATCTGCAATTTTTAATATTTGCTCACAGACATGAGTCATACCAGTATGCTATTATGCTACTTATGCACTGTAATCAGTACACCGCCGTGTATTAGGGCAATGCGATCAACTATGACCTTACTGAAGTATATGTCAAGTTATTAAGAAAGACCATATTCTTGAAAATGGGAGTGGGAGACAGGCCACCGGATGTGTTTGCCGCTTCAGATAACATCATATTAGCTTGGCAAATCGCGTTCAATGTCCCCTAAAAGAGCTCTGTTTTAGGTAATCTAACCTCATTAAGGGATCTCGGCTAACAAGGAAACGGTCAGTGTAAAAAAGCATACGACACATTACCCTCCCTCGTAAAAATTGGGGTCACCTAGAAGCCAGACAGAGGTGGGTACAGGACGAAGAAAGAATGCGCTGATGGAAAAATGGAAGAAAAGAATGAAATACTCTCAGGCATCGGCTCCCGCAAATGGTACAGACGTGTCTATGAATGAAAAAGAAGGCATTGAACGCAAAATAACCGCGCAAACTGTGCACTAGCCGATATAAAGTGCATTAAACATACGTCTCATGAGCTGCTTTGCTTCATAATACTCAAATACCCGGGAATATTGGCCTGGTCCCAGCCATGGTAGCAGAGATATTCTGTCTTTATTGTGCAATGTGCACTGTCTTAATATCGCGTCTCTACAGCGTCATTAGATTGCATTGGCAAGAGGCGGCTTCAGAGATTTGATTGGGTTCCATCAAGACATCATATTGGTGTGCCGTGATCTATAGCCCAATCAAACAATTTTCGCTACATTTCCATCAGTATTCCGACAGGGCTATTCGGAGTTATGAGATGAATGATGAGCCACGGCCCGGCGCGCCGCTGGTGGCCCGCCGCCGTCCGTGACACTTACACAAAATATTTGACATCAGCTGACACTTCACACACAAATACGAGGCTATTTCGTGTCATTCGTCACAGAGATCGACATTTAGTCAAATGCAGCGTAAAGTGATAAGGGATGAAGACATACAAAACAAAAGTATACACATACAGAGTCAAACAACCCTAATGCGCCAAAGAACGTCTTGGCAGAGTGCTTTAATCTTGTCGGTTCCGGTCGTCTCGCCGCCACCGGCAACTGGCTCAGAAGACAGGCGGCTGGGTATGGGAAGGACCGGTGTCGTATCACCGCGCGCACCGCCAGCAGCGCAAGTTCCGATACCTTCGCGCAGCGGTAGCAGTTCGCACATTGTCCGCATTTGGTGGGGCGTGGTGAGGTGTTGGTCATCCTGCGGCACGTAGTCATGCTTTCGGAGACCGGTAGGCTACTCTGCTAGCAGATTTGACTACTTTCAACAGTCAGATTGTCGTTAACAGCAGGCCCCTGGACCAGCAAACTGCACAGCCACATCTCCCGTGAGAGGTGCCTTGACTGCGCGACGGTCAGCAGCACTTGTGGCAGGAGATGTCTCAGGTGGCGGAGACCGATCGGGAGACCGACTGCTCTTTTTTGCTACATCACTAACGTTCATCCCAACTCAGGTGGCGCTGAAATAACACGCCCAGGTTTTGCGTCGTCTGGCCCTTCCAGCACGGTCTCCCCATCGATCCGTGCGCTGACAGGGAAAATTCCGCTGGTGTTCTGTCAAGTGCCAAGGAGAAGGAATTGCAGGTTTGGATGCGCTGAGATTGAGGTCGTGGGTATGGCGCCATGGTGATAGGGGAGTACAGGGTAGTTTTCATGCGTTGGGTGAGGAAAGGAAGGTAGCTTTTTGACATCAAATGTAGGAATTATGTGCGTCATCGGTGTGCTGGGTGACATGACAGCCTGACGTGCATGCAGCCTGACATGACGTGCAGGCTGGGGGCCAAATTTTAGACCCCCTTTATTAGGGACCAATTTGATTGATACTTGATAAACCAAAAAGTAATCGCTAGAGACATACAATGCGCAAGACAGGTGGTACGCAGTTGTGCCCGTGTGAAACCCACAAACGCGCTTGTGTGAAATCTTGGGATCTCTAGGTCGTCGCTTACGGGTCCATTGAGATCAAACAATATCGATCTAGAGATCAGTGTCTGTATGCCCTTAAACCAGTGCTAACGTAGAAAGCTTTTCTAATCAAAATGCCAATCGGCGTCATTTAGATCACTGACCTATATGACTTTTAGAAGCAAAGGCATGTTAGGTTATTTTGATACTGGAATTTTGCATCAGCTTCAACAACTACCCTAGGTGACCAAGTTGTCAAATGCAATTTTGATTAAGGTCATTTTTGTTCAGATGCTTCTCGTGACCTTCATAACGTCAAAGACAGGAATCTGTCGATGTTCTTGTGATGGGCACATTCAAAATGAGCGTCAAAAGCTCATCCGCAAACCGAGTTTTCCATAACGAAACCGGCATGGGTTGACCTTCATCTCACCTTCATGCCAGGCCAAATGGTTAATGAAGGTAGTTGCTATAATAATTTTAGCTAAATTTTTGTCTTAAAAGCGGTATGACTTCACCTTAAACTCCATTGGCGTATAGGAACTTTTCTAAGAACTGTCTCCGCTAACGACCATGGCTTACCCTTAACCCTGTACCAAAATCTATTTTTCACTTCCAATTAGTCTTTTCTGTAGCCCTATACCGACCGCCGCCTACTACCTACACATGACCGCAAGCCGCATACGCTGAACCCGCCGGCCGGGCGACTCATCCTCGATCGGGTGACACGTGATTGCATCAACCGTTATGGATGGGTTATGTGCAGCTAAAAGACTTGCCTCCGTTCAAACCCAGGCCTTCTCACTCACTAGATTCTTCCGTAAGGCGATTCGATACTTCCTTTAAAAAGTCGCCTCCAGGGCCTCACCAGCCGTCGTTTGCTTCATACACTTCCCGCATCGCGAGGCCACGTCCTGCTTTGTAGTTGGCTTGGCCGACCATCGTACTATGTCGTACTTGCTCCTCATTAGTTAATTATCACATCTTTCTGGAGTTTGTGACCATGAATCGTTTCGGATGCATATAGTGTATAAGGCGCTCCGTTGATGACCATGTATGCTCATTCGCTCTCGGGCTCAAGCAAACAAGACCATTTTTCGCTCTGTACGTGGTCACGGTGGTGTGAGTGCTGGTGAGTGGAAGTTACCAGAAAATAGAAGCTGTTGACTTACAATATTTATATGTCTCTGACAGACGACAAAGACATGCAGCAGCAGTCTTCACAAGTCTGTCTATCACGCCAGCAGTGAGAAATCTGCTGCAGACCTGCTACATCTACACCTGCATGACATCTAAAACCTTACATCTACATCATCATGTTACATGACATCTACCTGCTACGTTATATAGGCGAGGTACGGCAGGGAGATGTCCAACAGTGTCCAGAGCTGGATTTTTAAGTCCCCCTCTCGTGCACGTTCGTGGCAGGCAAAGGCAGCCGTCGGTGCTGCTGGCTCCCGAAATAACCGCCAGCTGAACGAGGGTCGGACGCCTCGGGTGACTGGGGTCGTAACCCCAGGCGCGTCCTGATACAGACCGCCCCTGGGGTGTGGTTCCTTTGTATGATATCAAGAGGAGGGTATCGGACCCATACATCTCACATCACCAGGAAAGCGTAAAGAACCGAAGCGATCACAGCAAAAAGATCAACCGCCTGGACACGTGCGAATAGTAAATTTAGAGGTGCGCACATTTCAAAGCTGGTATGAACACACAAGTTAACTGGTGGTAATCACACCTACCACCTGATACGGTGGCTTCAATGGCCTTCAAGTTTACAGAAAAAGGACCATTGCCAAGCACGCCCCACGTGTCCGTCAAGGTCGTGGGGCGTGCGGCTGCACAATTCACTGTTCCTTGGCAGGACCACGCTCGACATCTGTGCCCGCTTCAACTACTCAGGGCGGGATCACACACCCGCATAAATTTCAGCCAATCAACTACGATATAGCACATAACTGAATGTGTATTCCTGATGCAAATGTCGCTGCTTAAACATTTGTGACACTTATGTGAAGTGCAAAATATCGCTTGCTCAACTGCACGTGCTGACTTGCACAACTCTCGCGAATCTAGAGGGAGCCGCAAACACCGAACAATTACACCGCACGCATCCCACTAGACTTGGCACAAGATCTGGCGAGTGTAACAGCGCTAGATTTCACGGCAATGCAGTTTTCCAGAAATCTACAAAAAAAAAATCAGGCGTCCTGCAACCTAAGTCCCCTAGGATGTTTAAAAAGCCTGTAGGACAAAAACAAACAAAATTAGAACGCCCAACCCTCCTGGGAAAAGAGCCCACCCACCACCTGCCATCTGTTTCATTGGAACACAAACTATAAATGCCATCCGTAATATGATTTGCTACTTCCTTTACAAAGTCGCCATTAGCGCCTCACCAGCCTTCCGTTACATGATATAATTCAGGGGTCGCAAGGCAATCTCACGCTCTGTGATTGGTTTAGCCGACCATTATACGGTGTCTACTCACTTCTGATTTGTTCATTATCACATCATTTCCGTAACATGAGATTATGCCCCATTGTGTTGGCGCAGTGTACAAGGCGCACCGTTTATGAACATGTGCTCTCATACGCTCACTAGACTCGAAGGCGCGAGTCTGCTGTTGCTTGTGCCCGTTGACGTTGCGATGTGAGTGTTAGTTAGCGTGAGATACTGAACAATAGAAGCTAGTAACTGACACTGTTTATCTTTTTCTGACTCACGGGAAAGACTAGCACGAGCAAGCTCATCGCTACTTTAGCTATCACACAAGCAGTAAGAAATCTGCTGCAGCGAGTTCACGATCGTAGAGCGCACCTGCCATTCCCCTTGACACTTTCTCCCTTTTTTGTCGCTAGGCGAAGACGCCAAAATCGCAAGACTTTTTGAGAAAAAAATCACCGTTTCTTGAGCTTCGGTATGCGTTGCGTCGGTTTTAAAAGAACGAAAGTTCGAGACATTCATAGCAAACTTCTTGACTCTGACAACAGATAATCATTCGATGGTTCGAGAAAATACAGACACGGCACAAGCTGGCCGGCATTGCCATGTAGCCAGGCTCCGTTTCAGTCCAGTGCAGCTGATGGACAGCGTCCGAGCAGGTGATGTGTGCTCGGAGCTGAGCACTGGAATGATGCTTCTGGACGATGACAAGTCCAGATAAGTCAGCACCCTTGCCGATGGTTTGGCAAAGAGGGTGACACACCGTCACGAAGACCAGACAATCCAGACAGCGATATCGTTTCAGCTGGAGAGGCTTGAGTCCGTCTCGAGAGGCATAGGTACGCACACAACGTTGACCTGGTTTCTCGGACAATAACATGACTGAAATTAGGAACCCAACTCATTCCATTGGCCTGAGATCTGCCATGAGCGTTAGATCATGGTCAAAAGAAGCCTCTTTATTACTGGGCAGCCTTCCGTATAACAAAAATGTTTTGAGCAGCTCATTTCTGATTTATTAATCATGCGGACGTCAACAGATATTCTATTTTGGCTTCATGGAGGTCAGAAGAACTCATGATGATTTATTGAGACACAGGGACTGAACACAACATTCCGGAACTACTAAAACAGCAATTAAGTATTTCTCTTGTGGAATGCTATGTTGATAATCGTAATTGTAAAACATGTATTTTTACAATACACGAGGGACATGCATCGTGTACTGAAGCGAATAACTTTTCTCTGGCAGAAATTCCTCGTTTCTCGCGATGTCCGGCAAAAATAAAAAGGAAGTGTCATGGTGCTCTACTTCACCCTATTTTGCTCACTGACGAATGTCAAACAATGTGAACATTTCCGTTCAGATCTTTGATCATTATATGGAGACGTGGCTAATGTATTTCGGTCTATCATCATCATCTCTTGGATAATAGGATCAAGTAACTGATCATCATCAACCTTCAACGGAGGATCATGTTGATAAAAATCATGAATTAACTTCTTGCCGAAGTGAGGTACGACCTACTGTCGGGTGGGCTTGTACCTGCCTCTGGGTGGGCCTAAACCTTTTGCCGGTTGGGCCTGGACCTACTGCCCGGCGGGCCTGGGCTTACTGCCGGGTTGGACCAGGACCTACTGCCGGGGTGAGTCAGGACCTACTGTCAGGATGGGTCAGGACGTACTGTCGGGTTGGCCAGGACCTACTGCCGGGATGGGTTAGGACGTACTGTAGGGTTGGGCCAGGACCCACTGCCGGGATGGGTCAGGACGTACTGTCGGGTTGGGCCAAGGCCTTCTGCCGGGATGGGGCAGGACGTACTGTCGGGTTGGGCCAGGACCTACTGCCGGGATGGGTCAGGATGTATGTCGGAATGGGCCAGGACCTACTGTCGAGATAGGTCAGGACGTACTACCGGGATAAATGCTTCCCAAAAATGCTTGCGAGATCATGCGATGACCAACATACCCGAGAACCTACAGAACTGCTCGATGTTTATTTGCCACCTTATGGATGCAAGTAGAATACCACATCGCTTTTCGGTTTTAACCCACACCTTTCGTCTTGCACACCGCAGACTACCGTACAGATTACATCCCCGCACAAAATGGCACGTGCGTTTGGTGTATGAATCGGTGTTCTTAGCACCGATGACTTTTTTGGAATTTTAAGGTGGCAAACACTCTTGTCGTGGTAAATCACTCTTGTGCAAGCTTTTCTGGTTCTTACATAGCCTAAGCAGTGCACAATTCCCGAACCGCGCTGTTGACCTATTGCTAGAAACGGCACGCTGTCACGATCGCAGCAAACAAAGCAGACTCACACGTAGCCTCGCCTGAAGGACTGCGTTCTTTTGCTTGCTTTACTCACTCGCTCACTAACGCTGAATAAATCTTAGTTTAAGCCGTCCTGCTCAGGCTTCTTAAAAATGCCCTTGATAATAGTTGCCAAACGGCCATCATAAGGCTTGACTTAGGTGCTCATTAGCTCAGCCGCTCCTTCATGTGCGGCTCCCACGTCAGCCGCGTTTATTCTATGCTCAGCTATGAGAGGAGAGTCGAGCCAACTCATTCTTTCTCTTCCAACATTTTCTTCCTTTTCTCGATGCAGGAGCATGTCGCTTCTTCAAAAGTCTTAAACAGATAAAGCACTTAAAGTAAGTCAACGCAAAACCCCCGTTTATATATCACGGGCTGTGCAAAGAGGTGAATTCCGCCGTGCGATCAGGCTGTTTATGTGGCTTTCGAGAAATGTGCACCAGTGGTCCTAGTTAAAGATTCACTTTAGTCCAAACAGCAGTTAAGACTTTGGCTTGTTAAGCTGGAGATAGTTTGCAATATCCAAGAAATTGGGCTTGGGAAGAAAGTTTACGCGGAAAAACGCATAATGCAAAACCTGTTACGCTCCTGGCTCCGATATATGGCTTCATGTGGGAGCGACGAAACGCAGTGTTCAATACCCTTTCAAAAATATTAGGCTTCCCATTCGTATTAAAAGGTTTCATAGAGAGGAACATATTGATCACATCCGTTATTGTCATGTGCTTTTTCTCTCCCTAAAATGCAAAATAATTCAATATGTATCAACAGAGTAATTATAAAAATTATGGGCTAGAGGTTCGGCCATTGTAGGCACTTATAGATATGCGCACCGTATAGTTTTGTGGAAGTTTTTATGCGTAGGGAGCGTTGTGATAGGCTTTTTAATATTGTCTTATTCGGCGTTTAATGTCAACGTGCATAAGTAACTGTTTTGTTACAATTTTCCTGTGGCTAAAGACCAGCAACAATCGACAATGTGTCGTGGGAAATGTAAGTGGGGTGCATAGACGATATTTTCCAGTCTTGGTTTATTTGCTCCATAGTGATGCGTAGCAAGCCATTCACATCGATGCACTTTTGAAATAGAATAATGACGCTTTTGATTTTACTACACGGTCTATTCTAGTATATACTCGCATTTGTGACCACAAAAGGATTCACAATTGCTCTTTGCTAGAACGAACAAAAATCCGATTCAAAACTACACGAATCCCGAATGACAATGTTCCGTAACTTTTACACTTTGTCTTGCAACGTCATGGACAAAACGTCCTAGAAACCACCATCGCATGCCACTCGCCGCCCCAAGGTCGGTGTTAAAGGCACAAATTTGCTTCCATATTATCAAATAAAGACAGCATTTTTAACCTCAGACGACAAGATATCAGGTGAGTAAGCCGTGACATCTTATAAATATCATTAAAACAATTCATTTACCGACTTTGTCTGAGGTTAACCACAAAGAAGACATCATGAAACACGATTTGCGCAACGCTTTTAAGGCAGGATACTTTGAGAACTGCTTGACAAATAATTTCATAGAACTCTGAGATATTTCGGTAAGTTCTTAACTTATACTCCGTACAACTCACCGAGACCTCTCGACTTCGACGCCTGTGATTTGGGCACCCCTTCACATAGCACAGTGCATTAGGTGTTACAAGGTGGCAGCTTAAATTATTAATTAATTTGGATTCTTTCTATTCGTCCAGTCTGCAGATAGTTGGAACATCCGCCTTCAGCCACGTGCCATAGTTTTGTGAAACTCAGTTTTCGCCTTACCTTGACCACTGGTGGCTCTGAGCACTGCTAGAAGTGTTGAATATTTCCTTAGTATGTTTCAGTAATTGCTTGATATCTTCTTCTAAACAGCACATCTTGGTGCATTTAAGGTTATTATGTCATCATCATAGCTCCAGTTGTCGAAAGCAGCATGTCCGTTCACCGAATGCCTTAATCTCAAGAGAGACAGACTGTTTGAAGTAACAGACTGCCTGGGGCCCCGCCGCTCACCGTAGGTGGTTGATGTAGCTGTTAACAGAGATAACGAGGTCCGGGCGGCAGGATGCTGGGGGCAGCAAAAGAAAAAGATTTGTGCATCCTATTCCGCCATTCAGGAAATTGGTTCGTCACGCTCATCCCAGATAATATCCTAGACGCCTGCCATGGCCGTCATACTGGCGTAGCCATTCTCTCTACGTCCACGTCATTAATTGACTCACTCGGTTCGGGCAGCTGTCTATCGTAATCGTCTTATATGTATATATATATATATATATATATATATATATATATATATATATATATATATATATGTATATATACATGTATATATACATATATATATATACATATACATATATATATATATATATATATATATATATATATATATATATCGGAAGCGTAGACATAATGCTGCCGATGAAGCTGACGTCGACATGAGAGCAAGTTTGGACCTGTTTTATGACTGAGCCGTAGGTGAAATAAAGTTCACTGCTCTCGGCTGGAAATACAGGCGCTGCTCCTCAAGATTCCGTTATCTAGCGTTGCTCAAGCGTGGCGGAGGATCGAGTGCGCTCCAGCCACCAACTGTCGCTCTGCCGGCCGGTCCTAACCCCGAGTATGCAGGCATTGCCCGCGCACGGCATCGGACCAGACGGCAGCGCGCTGCTCGGCAGGATGGCCATGGCCGTGTGTCGGCGTGCTACCGTACTCCCTGACTGCAAATCAGCTGCGGCGGCGGCATCCCATACGGAATGATCTCTGATGTTGATGCACGGACACACAGGCGGCATACTTTCTAAACGAAACGTTGCGTGGTTTTCGTGGAAATTCGAGAAGAAAATTGGGCTTCCTACAATCGGCCTTTCAACCGTGATAAGTGCAGCACAACGGCACAATTGTCATTCGTGTAATGGGTGGTTCTGCTCAGTTCACTGCACTTGACCTCACCACATGAATAATGCAGCGCGAAGGGCACGCCGCGTGTGTGCCACGAGCAGCTGTAGCCAAACTTCGCGGATAAATTGCAGCGTTGAAAGGCAGCAGCAGAGAGAAATATATCCGTATAACAAAAATGAGCATGAGACGCAAAACATTCCATGTATTGACTTAACAAACAGTTAAGGCCGGCTCCATCACTTTAGCATCTAGGCTGCATTCGGGAAAAAGCCTTAAATGCGTTTGGGTAGTGCGCGAAGTGGTAATGCGCTGGGTAATGGATCTTACTATCTGGCCGGATACCAGATGAGCCAGACAGTAGCAATTATCCTCCCAGGCAGTGATATCTCGAGAAGCTGTATTGCAGGGAGGCCTTTTATAAACATTGCCGCGTAATTTATCACCGATGCAAACATCATGTTCGTGCGCAATAAATTTTAAGCTGAGGCATTCCGTCCACCCCTTATTTAACTCTTAGTGCGTCTCAGTTTTCCCTAATTCGTACGTCTATTTTTGCCATCGGGTTCAGTACAACAAGGCTGTCTAGTCTGATATCCAAGTATGGCTTCGATCACGTCAATTTATAGTAACTAACAAGTGAGTGCTAGGACATGATACCTGATTTGGATAGCTGTAGCTTCAATTCATTTGGAGGCATTTACATGAAACCACCGTTGACATCTGTTGGCCACCTAGTTTAACATTGTAACATCAATGGTTCGCCACAACGGGGACATATATACCGGAGGGAAGCACTTTTTTATGGAGCTTGCGCGTCATTGGTCGTACGGCCTTTCTTGACATCATGCGCGACTTTTCCAAGTCCCTTTCATCCGCTGTTTGAGCATTCGCTGCAACTTAAACCCCATCCCCATAGACCCCTCGTCTCATCGCATCCCACGGTGTTCAGTGGGTCGAATCTGAGGTACGTCGGGTGGATTTTCATCTCGTGACACGCAAGCATCCTTGCGGTTCGGCCATCAACTGCACGGTAGTTCGTACATAATGGGGAAGTCCCGGATCTGACCGAACACAAATTCCCCATAAAACACCGAAATTTGCCAATTGAAATGTGACAGGAAATGACCGGTTTGTCCTAAAAAAGAATTGAACCTCTACCAGCTCGAACGAAATGTTACCTGCTATGTTCAAACAAGACATCAAAACGTTATGTAGTGTTGGATGGGCGTTTTTCACACTTTCGCAGGAAGAGCAGGACCCCGAAGGGGCTATCCCAAAACTGAACAAGGTGGATCCAAGCAGAAGACGGCATTGCATTGCTTGCGCAAAGCTGTATGAAGCAGGCCCGAAGGACACAACAAAATTCCAGTCGAGATTTCTTGCGGTGGCGCGTTTTACGTAATGTATACCTAGATGACTTAACATTTGGATCTCGTGGAATGGTATAATTACGTAGTATCACGATGCACAGAGGGTGGTCTATTCTTCGACGGACATACCTTGACGGGCAACTGAACATAAAATCATCCAAAATGACGTCCGCAAAGAGGTCTCTGCTCATGATCTAGGGTATGGTCTTTAGGTAGGGTCTTTAAATTGTGACGGAAATGGTAAAAATGTTGTAAACAGGTTTTTGAAGGCTTTAGGGCAAAACGCTTAGTAGCTTTACAGTTTTCCAGAAAAATCTCGCAGAAGATCTTTGGTCCGTCACCAAGCAAGCGTGAAAAGAACCGATGAAGCATTTTATATTTATAGGACTAGTTGATTTAGTTTGAGCCTTCTTCACCTTACATACCATACGCAAGCACATTCACTACACGTGTATGTTGTTCCATGTGTTAAAAGACTCCATATCGACGGGCTTTCATTTTGTACAAGAATAGGATGGGATGGAGAGATTTCGGCCGCTTTAAATTATCATATTTGACGTCCTATAACAGCCTGATTATGCTAATATTACTCATAGGCTCCGGTAAACAGTCAAGTTCCATGCGACGCCTTCGCTTGCTTGTTGTCCCGTATCTAGTATAAGGCGGCGCATAACTAGGTGTGTCTACACACAGCGATATCTACATCCGCGATGAGCTGAACTATGCCAGGGGGAAGTGAGCCGTCATGGGATATGCACGGTGAGGAACAGTTGGGTTAATAGAAGTGGGCCAACACACTAGGTTCAAGCATGAGCTTTCTCACTGAGCCCTAGTGGGACAGCCTGCGCGCATATTGCGGCCGCATAAGTGAATCAATAGACGCCTTTGTATTCACAACATGTACTATAGCTTTTAAATGACATGCCGGATGCCGAATGAATGAATACCGAATGAATACCGAATGACATGCCGAATATTTGTAACCGTTGAAACCCCTTGCAAATGCCACTCGTATAATGAGCCGAGCCCCGGGCATGACGCGAACGGCTCGCTTCGACCTGTGCCGAAGCAAACACAGCAGACGGCAGGGTGACAGACCGCGCACCGCCGCCGCCAACCGACCATGTCGAAGATCTGCGTGAGCGTGATGCCCAGCTGGATGCTGATGGAGTGCGAGGCGTTCAGCAGTGGCCGCACGTCCGGGTCGTAGCCTCGCACGATGAAGTCCATCAGCTTCTTCTCTTCATTGTTTTGCAGTCTGCCGTCCTGTGGCACCTCCGGCTGGCCTGGAACAAACAGTGGCCCAGGTCAATACGACAGCAAGGTGACCTTACCCTGCTCTCGTGCCCACAACTCATCGGTAAGTTCTGTTGTCGAGTCCACAAGTCTTGCTGTCGGGTCCACAAGTCCTGCTGCCGAGTCCACAGGTCGTGCTGTCGAGAGTCGACAAGCCCGGCTGCCGAGTAGACCGACCTCTGCTATTAAGCAGGTCAGGTGCTGCTGCCCAGTCGGCCCAGTCCGGTCGCTGAGACTCCGCTTCTTCGGGCAGCCCTCCGCGCGTGGGGCGGATGCCTGCGTCAGTCATCCGTCAGCAAAGACCTTCTGCAGCGGGAAGGCCAAGGCTCATGGGACGTCTTGGCATTAGGCCACTCGCTGGCAGCACCAGTCCACGGAAATGGCCCCCTAGTGACCTGTTAGCTAAACGCACATCCGCAAGGCACCGGCGGGTGAGCCGTGCATCGTGGAATTCAACTTACT
The DNA here is from genome assembly GCF_011947565.3 of Pollicipes pollicipes. Taxonomy (NCBI): domain Eukaryota; kingdom Metazoa; phylum Arthropoda; class Thecostraca; order Pollicipedomorpha; family Pollicipedidae; genus Pollicipes; species Pollicipes pollicipes. The sequence goes on along the minus strand of NW_023596576.1, from coordinate 42,547,337 downwards.
TTGTCTTTAATCGGATCGGGCATGTGCCGGAGCCGGAACCTGCTATGCTTCACCGACTCGTCCCATTCACTGGTCAGGAATGACGTGGGCTGTAGTTTAGCTTTATGAGACTTGGCCGGCCCGTATGACCCGTTTGCATATTCGATCAGCCATCAAATGCGGGCACACCGCCTGGGGCAGTCCCGTGGCCCGACGAGACGTGCTGGTGTAGACAACACGTAAAAGTGTCGTTCTTGTTAGGCGCATGTCCTTACATGGCTGGCGAGAGTAGCCCTGTGGCAGCGGAAAGTCAATGAACGTACATTTCGTGACCATCGCGGCCATTTTATGTGAGTCCAAAGAGAAACTCATGAGCCGAATGCTGCAGACCACATTGTTGTGAACGGGCCACTCTTACCGGAATTCTCGACCACTTTCTCCGAACAGTTGAAGAATAAGCTGTTATGATCAACGGACATGTACAGATGATCCGGTGGAATGGACTGTCTGGTCAGACAAATATTTGGGAACCACGTTCAACCCAGCGTCGCGAGAGTTAATATCCAGGCATAGCATTGTGGGTGTGATGTTTTAAAGCCCAAGAAGTGTGATTTTCCAGAAAGTCCGCACTCTGGCCTGAAATGATGGGGTCACCAGAGTTTTCCGCTAAGCTTGCTCTCAATTACTTTGGAAACACCAGGGGCGACGGCTAAGTTAAAAATTGCGAATCAGGGCTAGGTTTAAGTCGGGGTAAAGCGATTAAGTTGGTTACAATGTTTGTAGACTGATCCCTAAATGTCGTTAGAGACAGCTTTTGCCTGCTTCAAAAGTCTCTGCGACGTGCAACATAACCGTCTTTCGTCCTCAGTCTCATCCATAGGCATGTATGTAGGTATGAAAAAAGCGCAGATGTCAAAGTATGGAACCTGGCATATAATATTCGCTACAATCACCAAGCGTACGGCTACAGGACAACTTGCGCGGCACTTGGTAACAGAAAGTGGACAAACACCAGAAGGTAATAGATAAGCTCCAGAATTGGGCTTTTGTATTAGTCAAAAGAGTTAATCCGAGAGCTTAGAGAAATGCTTATATACTTAAACTTATACTTAGGGAAATCTCCGTTTTGCACTTCGTTCTGGTCAGTGGTCCCAAGAACATTCCTTAGCGACAAGACTTAAGCTGACCATGTGACCAATCGTTTCTTGAAACTTGGACTCCTTCGCGTCCAAAAGGTAGACACTTGCAAGTGCGAACTTGATTCATGGGACGTTTCGCCATTCATCTCGAGCTGTCTCGGAGGACTTTGATAGCAGAAGTGTGGCACTTGACGGATTCATGGAATTCAATTGAGAATGAAGCGTTCGAGCTATACAGACTGGACCAGCGATCAAACGTTCATATCAATCTGTCCGATTTGTAAAGCCTTTTGCCCGACTCATGGCTTCGCACCGGCGAAAGGGCTTTTTGAACAACATGCCACGGTTTGTTTGGCTACCTCAAGACAATTAAGCAAAAAAATAATCATGGTCCACTGATACCCGTTCTTCTCCCGGAGGTGTGTACATGTCACTGAGCGACGGCGACCGTCTGTTCTCTCCGTTCTTTCTTAGTGGTTGGCTGATCATCACAATAATCGTCTGCTCTCCATCTGGAGCTCTTGGGTCGTTTTGGAGACACCGACTCACTGAGGTCGTTCTCATCGTTCTGTGCATCGGCTGAATCCGTGGGTTTTACGGACCTCTAGTCGTGTGGCGGTCTCCATGAGACCCTGGAGAACCTTGCCACCTTCAAGGAACATGACCGCTCCACGGGCTTTATCTGTCCCAAGGTTCTCGTTTCTTGATTACGTGCCATCAGTTGTACTGTGAGTTTATCCGACGTCTAGGGCTATTCGTGACTACACCTCCAGCCAGTCTGCATGGTTTTCTGACGGACACATATTGCGGTCGTGCATGAGGCTGACCCAGGGTTGCCGCTGAGGTCGGCTCCTGATGAAAAACTTGGTTCGTGCATCGTGTGGTGACGGCTGACTGATGATATCAAACGCGACCCCCACCATTTCTCAACCAAACTGTTCAACAAAATACCCTGGTGGAAAAGGCGGCGGTGGGGAATGATTCGGCGGGTTTTAGCATAAGCCAGCCGGCAAAAACAGACAATTCGCGCCGGGGGCGGGCGGTGAATGGCGCTGTGCCGCAGTTAACGATCCGAGGCGGTGGCGTCATTAATTCGGCGGCGGCGGCGGCGGCGGCGGGTCCGCCACCGGCGAGCGACACCCGGCAGCCCGACTGGCGCGCCGGCCGTGCGCCGAACCGATCCAATCACGCATCGGCGCCCAGCCGCGTTGTGCGCCGGCCACCGGCGGGATGAGCCTGGCCGGCGGCGCCCCTCTGCTCGCCGGCTGGATGGCTCGCCCCACCGAAGATAGAATGCTCCCCCAGCTGATCTGGCCGCGGCGGGGTGGGGAGGCGCCGCGGGCGGTGGCGGTCAGCGCGCCGACATTAGATGGGCACTGAGGGCCTCTTGTGACTGGGCAGGACGGACCGGAGCCATGCGGCGGCCCAAGCCCGGCCGCGATCGCCCAGCTTCGGGCCGAGACACCGGTCACCGGCTCCAGGTCTGGCAGTCCCATGACACGGCCTGATCGACCGGCATCCCCCGTCTGATTAACGTTCTATAATAAGGTTTTAGGCACGGCTCTCGTAGCGCCCAGAGTAATCTACGTTGACAAAGTTAGGGTCGCTGGCATTATCCCGTCGGCAGAGTGGCGCGACTGCAATCCCGCGGCGTCGCCAAGGCGACCAGAAGGCCGTGTTCCCATCACCTGACTAAGCACTGTGGTACGGTGCCGCTGCCACACGCGGTGAGAGGGTCGTCACTCCATCACCTGGCTAAGCACTGCGGTACGGTGCCGCTGCCACACGCGATGAGAAGGTCGTCACTCCATCACCTGGCTAAGCACTGCGGCACGGTGCCGCTGCCACACGCGATGAGAAGGCCGTCACTCCATCACCTGGCTAAACACTGCGGTACGGTGCCGCTACCACACACGATGAGAGGGCCGTCACTCCATCACCTGGCTAAACACTGCGGCACGGTACCGCTGCCACACACGATGAGAGGGCCGTCACTCCATCACCTGGCTAAACATTGCGGTACGGTACCACTGCCACACGCAATAAGATGGTCGTCACTCCATCACCTGGCTAAGCGCCGCGGTACGGTACCACTGCCACACACGATAATGCGGCCGTCACTCCATCGCCTGGTTAAGCACTGTGGTACGGTACCGCTGCCACACGCTATGAGAGGGCCGTCGCTCCATCACCTGGCTGGCCTCTGCGGTACAGTACCACTGTCACATGCCTTACCGTAAGTCAGACCTTCATGCGTAGTAGTGCCGCATGTAACCATTACGTTAGCTGTATATTAGTCAAAACATTTCCAGGTTACAATCAAAGCCTGACCAATAGCATACGACTGTTCATAAAAGGCATGCAGGTCAGCGTCATGAGGCAATGCCGAAGAAAGTCATTGGGTTAAGAAAGACGGCTTCATTTCATTTTGCTACAGTCAACGGCCGCCAACTTGGGAGCAACACGTTTGAGTCTCATCATGGCATCTCACCCACAACAAATGCGTGCGATGACGTGAACAATTCACTAAGAACTGCGCCGACAATACACATCACGGCTGTTCGTCGCACGCATTCAGAGCGCTTCGATGAGATGCATGAGTCGCTACGCCAGGCCAGTTGTGGCGCCCACGAGTCGCTGCGCCAGGCCACTTGTGGCGCCCTCGAGTCTCTGCGCCAGGCCAGTTGTGGCGCCCTCGATACGAATTGCCGCTGCTCATGCGAACAGCGTAATTGAGATGCGACGAACCGAGCTTGCGCCATCACGACCCTGTTAGTATGCATCAGTCGCGGAGCCGCAAGTGATTCGCCGGCGGCCGCCTCGCCGGCTGGGTCATTCAGCGGACCAGTATGCGCGGCACATGTAGCGTCCGTGAACGTAATCACAAGAGGCCAGCGTTCATCAGCTGAGTGACTCCTGACGCTCTGTCTCCGATGTCAGGATCGCCACTCGGCCGCGCTCGGCCGCTCGGCGTCGGTATTCATCTGCCGAGCACTGCCTACAGCCCCGGAGGGTCAAGAAGGTCATAAACTGCCGCACAACGGCTGACATACCCCATAATGAAGTCAACACCCGAAGCCGTATTGCGACGTAAAATAACCATGGCGGCAGGATGGAATAAAGGTCCGATCACTTGAGGCCCGGAAAATGACACATGAACGACCCCCATTTTCATCAAGGTCAACTCCACGGGTTCGGCATGAGCATGGATATCCAAATGAAATGGTTAGCAGACTGAGTTACGTACATGTTTCGAATAAATTGCCGGTATGGGTACGGGTATAGACAAGACGTTTGCGAACTACCGGGTGCATGTTTTGGGCGCAGTACAGCTCAATATTACTGCTGCTGCTTCTAGTATGTATAAATACGTCACTTCATACTCCTTTTGAAATTTTCGACTTTACTAGTAAGCTTTGGATGCCAAGTTAGCTTAAGTTTGTTAAGGGTCAAAGAGTTGAAATGATGCAGATACCGTGTAGGTACCGTGTAGTACGACTGATCAGAAATGAGTAGCAGCTAGATATAGGCACAGGCCCATAAGTAACGGGTGGACCTAGTAAAAACATCACCGTAAATGGCTATACTGTTTTATATAATTGGTCGACACAAAGCATGCGATATTGCACAAACTTCTGTTACCACGTGACCCAAAAGACTGCTACCAAGCTTAATCCAATTGGACAAAAGTCAACAAGACCCTCTGGCCGACGAGGGTCTCCAACTACTACCGAAGTCTTAACTAGCGCGTTTGTGTGCAGTCTAAACGCCGGCCGTTCGCAGGATTTTCGAGCGGGCATTTCGCTATTTCCAGTTCCGGCAGAGCGAGCGAAAAACATTGGCCCGATAGGGGCCTGCCGATGGCCGCCGGCCAGATCGGCCGCTGGTGAGCGATGCAGTGGCCCGGAAGTAATGGAGTTCCCGACCACTGCCCAAGTTCGGCCGGGGAAAAACTTGCCCGCTGCACTCCGTGTCGTCGCCCTTCTCGGCGTGATGGGGTCCCGGCGTGGCACAGGCGGCCGGCTGCGACAGCCACTCCTCAGCAGGCTGGCGCGCGCACCCCGCCATTGAGTGGTGGATGGTCGCCGGCAAAAGCTGCACAGGAAGATCGTGGATCTCCTAGATAATAAGGGCTGTGTAGAAAGGGTACCCGAAATTTTCAAAAAATATTCCTGACCCTTAACTGAGATGTTTAGACACCACGTGACACTCAAATCTGGACAAATATTGGTACCGGACATTAACTGCCGAACTTGCTACCCCTTCCCCACCAGTAGCAGGGGCTAGGGTGTTCAACACTCCTATTCCCCGATTTTCGGGAAGCAATAAACCTAACCGACTGATTTAGTCGGCAAGCGATGAGTCAGAACGCACGACTATACCACATTTCTCATTGTTACCTAACACGCCATTTAAGCGAACGCTGCACATTTAAAGATATTGGAGCAAGCATCAGCGATGATGAACTAAGCTCACTTATATGCTATTGGCAAACTTTTAATTGGGAAAAGACTGCTCTAGACAACACAAGAGTTCTGTTTAGTAAATATGCTCCTGAGTGCGTCATTGTTCGATTACGTTATCGTGCCTTGCACAGCATTGATTGAGAGCCAATCGACGGCCGTTGTATCTGGAAACCGTGCTCACAAACACTAGAACTAAACGACTCGACAATTATATTTTATTGGCCTTGATCGCCAAGTGACTAATGGAATGGCAGGATTTGAATGACGTTGTTATAACGTAATGAATGGTTGGGTGACCTTGAAACAGTCTCCTGGAAGAGACCCACACATCTTCGCAAGCGTAAAGCTCAGCAACTAGATGGATTTATATCTTGAAAAATGGCACGGCTGTGAATTGCACCGAATGATCTTAAAGATGGCTATTTCATTTCAAAATCACATGCGAATGTGGAACACTACCTTTAACCCTCGTCCTGATCCGCCGTCTTTCATCACACAGACTGATGGAGAGGTGATGCGGCTCCCTGTCGTCTCTTAGCTAAGAAATATAAAACTTAGCGGATAAAATTATTTGATTGGCGGCCTGAACGAGATCTCGCGACCCACTGCCGTTTCCCAACTAAGAAAAATAAAGCTTAACGGAAAACACTATTGGATTGGTGACCTGAAAGACATTTCGCGCTTGGTAATATATATAGTGCATGCAGATGTTTCTGGGTCAATAATTCAGCCCACTAGGACTTGTCAGGGGACAAATCGTCCCGAAAACGATCAGTTGTAGGTTTGTATGCTCATATGCACTAGAAATACCTCGTAGCGACACGAAACCAAAGCAAGCGTGTTCCGTATTTAATTCTTAGTGCAATGACGAACAGTTTTATGTGTCTCGTTGCACATAAATGCTGGTGAACAGTTTTATTACCGATCAATGCTTTATTAATGACGGCGAGTGCAATGACGAACAGTTTTATGCATTTAGCCGCATATTAATGATGTACGGCTTTGTGAATATAACAGTGGTGGCCCACTGCGCACGTTCCGCGGCATCGTCGGTTGCCGCCCGCCGCCCGCGCAGACCGTAAATCAGCATGCACTGTTCCTCGAAAACCACCGATGCTCCGGAACCAGAAATGCTAGGGACGTGTTGGTATCAAAACGCGCGCAATGCTCACATGTACCAGTCATGCCTCGTAACAGCACGAAGCATAAAGGTGTGTTCCCTGTCTGATTCCTTAAACCTCAAACACCTTACAGGACATGGTCGCATCGATCCCTCTTCCTATCAGGGCAAGGGGTAAGGACGTTACAGGTATGGTCAAAGGTCATGATTCCGGGAGACAGACGGAACACCTACTACATACTTCTCGCACATTCATTTGCTCTTATGGTCCCAGTGTCGTACCAGATCCGGCCCTTAAAACTATTCGACATGCCGGTTTGGTGAACACGATCGCGTGGGGCTCACGGGTTCTCCTATACTGCTGCGCATTATAGGAGATTAATGAAATTGCGTTGCCTAGGAAATGCATTCATCGTTCTTACATATGCGCCACTGGCATGTGTTCCTCGAAGGCACCCTAAATCAAGAGGCTGAAATCTTCTGGCTAAACGAGAAATGCGATGCCTGGCTTATTGGGATTTCATTTCGACAGTGCATATAGCGCCTTCGTTATGTGATGCACACGGGGAAATGCAACTACCTTGTGCGTGGAACAGCTGTGACCTGTTGTTTGAATTGATCTGTTGCAGTTCACATGACATACAGTGCGACTCATCAGTAAGCTGCTGTCCCATTCAATTTTTTTTTAAAACGCGACACCTTTTTTGCGTTTCTTTCACGTGACATCATGTTGTTATCCACATGATGACATGGGGCTTAAAAGAACCTGCTGTGAGCTTCTGACACAAGAGGTGTGAGGACGAATGTAAAAACAGGAGCTCCGGAAGCAACTTTGATTTTAAGACTTTAATTTGTGAGGTCGTTGTGACGTGACCTATGATCCGTGACCAGCGCTTCCCCTCCCGAGAAGTCAGAACCATGGTCGCAGCACTTCCTATCCCGACAAGTGAGAGTCATGCTCGCCGCACCTCCCCTCCCGAGAAGTCGGAAGAGCGCCCACAGCACTTTCCCTCCCGACAAGTGGGTCATGCCCGCTGCACTTCCCCTCCCGAGAAGTCGGAGCAGCGCCCACAGCACTTCCTTTCCCGGCAAGTGGGAGTCATGCTCGCTGCACTTCCCCTCCCGAGAAGTCGGAGGAGCGCCCACAGCAGTTCCTTTCCCGGCAAGTGGGAGCCATGCCCACAGCACGGGGGTCGGCTGTGACCGAGCACGACCTTCAGTCGGAGGCGGAAGCCCTCATGCCTGCCGGCCGTCACCAGCCAACTTGCGTGAACAGTTTTGAACGCTCGGGCTGTGCCGATAGAAGCCAGCCTGCAGCTGCACGCGGCCGAGGGCAAAGGGTGATGTTCCGGGGTCGTGGCGGTGTTCCGAACGGGACGCCTCAGGGCGCTGGCCACCGCTTGGGTCTGCCGCTCGTCATGAGCTGACAGGGAGCGTCGGTTTGGTTTGTGCGGCAGGCAGGACTGGGTATCTCTTTCTGCGACAAATAATATGAAAGAGGTGGTATGCCCCAAGAGTCATGATCAAAGAGCTGTCGGGCGCAGGAGACGAATTCGCCCGCAAACTCTCCGGGGCCAATCCCAAGGCCCGTCTTTCTTCAACCCTCAGAAAATTCACACATAATGATCCCAGATGCGATCGAGTGCCCATCTCAGAATGAGCAGGATCTGTTACGTCTGGCGACAAACCACTGATGACTTCTGGAAAACTAACAACTTTTGGTGAATAGACTCCAGATGGACTAGAGAGTGATTTGGCTACCAAAAGTTGCTCGTTACATTTACAACAGTGGACCGACACTTTCCAAACAGCATGCACTTCTTCGCATCACTGTGGCGCCTGTTCTGTACAGCCCAAATATGGGCATCAGCACTTGCTTTATTGCAGCACAGAGTGCAGAAGAGACTGGCTCGGCTTTTACTCATGGGTGGGTCTAAAGCTGGGTAAGGGCGAGGTAACACTGGATGTATGGCGTTTATCCGCAGTCACGCGGAGTCGGCCGGAAGTCTTAACGGGAAAAAGCGCGAGCACGACAACCAACTAGACAGAGCAACAGCTAGCACAGCTCCTCAAACTGTCATACATTGTCATCATCATTTAATCCAACTTGGATGCGTACTATTCAAGCCAATTCGCAGACAAGCGGGCTGATTTACGCGCCGTGCGGGAGGCCTTACAGCCCACGGTTCTAAGGCCGGCCCATATCGTCAGCGGCTCACATGGCGTCAGCACCATCAATGAGCGACTTGCCATCGAAAGCGAAAGGCAGTAGTTGCCCTGGTAACGAGGTATCTGCCACGGTCGCCATTGCTATATATTTGTGAGGCGCAGAAAGGCGTATAGATCTTGCTTAGCGATGACTTACATCTTGCGGTTTGACATAACCTGTGGCATCATCAGCGAGCTTAGGGTCATCAACAAGGATATATTCTGTCTAGGCAGTAAGTACAGAGCCATCGATTGCAATTTGAGTTGGAAAACAGATTTGTTGGCCCCACAGAGATACTGAATGGGCAACACATGCCCCGGAACCGAACCAAGTCCCAGGGGAATTGGGATGAACTCCTGCTAGAGAAAGGGCACCAGCTAAATGGTAATGCTTTCCCTCCAAGATGACTGTATTGCTGCTCCTCTTATTCCTTACTGCAACACCATCTCGTATAGTGATTGTCTCTTACTTTAGCGGAGAATCGGATCAAATTAGTACTTATTGCCAGCTTCCACGTTTTAAACGCGTTTATCCGCGCTTTAAAACGCCGACTATACAGTGTCCGTGAATGATATTTCCAGTGAACGGGGACCACCGACACATCTCTTCCATGTACATATGCGGAGGGTTGCGTGTGACATCTCCTTCCACACGGCAGCTCTCTTCTTGTCACCGTCCGCTCCCTGTGCTGCGATACTTCGGAGCAGTTCGAGCGGCTATATGGGCCTTGTGTAAATCCAGTACGTCGCAGCGCGGGCGCGGGTAACAACCGGGGAGTATTCCTCCCAAGGGGCAACGTAATAGTCGCATAAGGGTACCAGCAGGCAAGCGTTGACTGGAAGATGGTGCTGCCGCACTCCGTGCGATGCAGCACATCCGCTGGGTCAAATATTTCTGCCATTAAAGTAGAGCAGGATTTCAGTGGCCTTTGGGAGTCCAGCCTTTCTGAGCGTTTCGCAAATTCTTATCAATTGATATCCACATATTGCAAGTTGATGAATATTTCAGATATGAATGTCATTAATAATTATTCTAGTAGGTACTTCTTCTGACCAGTTGTATATGACTTAGCATGTTCCGTCACTTGTAATATGCGACATAACAGTTACAGTGAATATCGACCGGCCTAAAACACCTCTATCTCATTTTCCTAAAATGGACAGAAATTTATCACTTAGAAAACTTTTCGACGTTGTCAGAGCTCGCATGGATGAACTACTGTGACATTCGAAATTCGTATCCAAACACTATGAACTAAGTCACTATCATAATGAACGTAATGCTATTGCTTTTGCCTACCGCATACTGACACCAAGGCCAAAACTTTGACGCATTTCTGCTGTATGGGGAAGGGAAGTGGCAAGAAGATGTCAGATGGAACAGAATAAAGCGGCGCAATATCATGTATATACTAAACATCTCACATTAGGCCAGTTAAACAACAGAACTGCAGCGCGTGCAAAACTACCTTTCTTCCATCCGGTTGGCTAATTCCACTGTTGATTTGTTCGCGCGGAGACCTTTCTTCACATCTGGCCATTTCATAGAGGGCCTAAAAGTGATCGGCTTCAAACGGACTTGGAAGAAAGGCGTAGATTACAGGGAGCTGAAATAGATGCGTTGAATAAAACTGCTGGGTACCGCTGGTTCGGCTCCTGGAATGAGCGTGCGCTCTAGCCAAGTTCTGAGATAAACCGGGATGCAGAATGTTGAGTGGTTTTATTCATCCTTGATGTCTTCCTCCTCCGATTTGCGTGCAAATGGGAACTGTGGGCAGATAGTTGCATTCAGGGAGGAAGAGAGAGGGAGGGAGAAGTAGAGAGATACACGCACACGCACACAAATGTATGTATATATATGTGTATATATATATATATATATATATATATATATATATATATGTATATATGTGTATCTATATGTCTGTACATTTATCTATCTATCTATCTATCCTTTTTGCATATATGTGAGTTATATATATATATATATATATATATATATATATATATATATATATATATATATATATATGCATATATATGCACATATATGAACACATACAGTTATATATACCCAAAAAGCACCCATCTTTTTCCTTTCCACCACTTGTTTATGCGTATTGGTGTATATCACTGATAGCTGAAATCGCTGGCTCCCTGCGTTTCCAATTTTGCTCGCCGCACCTCCAAAATACGTGTAGTCACGCGCTGTGTGATTTTTACTTTGTAATTTTGAATTTGTGCGGCAAAAACGAGACCTTTCTGATAAACCCTGAATAAAGATGAAATGTTGAAGTCGGTTCTGCTATATTTATGTAGCTGAAACTGCTTTTGGTCCGGCCCAATTTAGTGAAGCTACGAAACAATTCAATGCAGCAGCGTGAAATCACCCACATCAATCAACAAGCTGTCACGCACAGCGGCCAGGAAACACGCATTTATCTCCATATCCACCGGATCCATTCGGCTCAGTGTCTCCGAGGTCAACCCCGGCGGTCGCGCCGTCTGTCACCAGTCCGCGTTCCCACGTCATGCTCGGCATGCTCCTCCCTCGTCCGTTTTTACGCGACGTCTGTCGAGTAATTTCGGACATCCCCAACGCCGCTCAACCGTGATTTATCACGGAGACGCCGCCGCCGTCGAACTCTAAATCAGCGCGCGCTTGCCGGAGACGCGGCCGTTGTAATTCATGGACCATTTGCTGCCATCGCGGGGCGGCGGCGGCGCGCCAATAACCTGCCACGGGGCGCCGGCGGCGCCCGGGGCGCGCGCCCCGGGCCTCGTCGGTCGGACTGCCCGCGGCGCTGCACGGCCGATGAGCGGCGTGGACGGCAGCGTGGAACGAGCGTGTCCGGCCCGGCCGCGACGGCCCGCTGCCGACCGGCGCCGCGTCGGGCCTGACCGGTCACGGGGTCACGCCCCGACAGGTTGTCGGGTGGGAGCGCAGGGGGGTGAGTGGGAGGTCATTGGTGGAGCTCGAGATTCACATCGGTCGGATTTATTACAGGCTGCGCTTCAGTTCTAAGTTGTTCCTTCTTACATGAATCGACGCATGAATGATATGAAATCCCGCGGCAGGCTATCTCATTAACGCATACACATTTTTTGTTGTTTTCTTTCTGTAGGTTTTCGTAGCAGAAGCGATGAACCAAGCACTTGTACTGGACGGGCCGCATCTTGCATACAAAACTGACGCACAGGGCTTCCTCAGTTTGGAACGTATGCTAATAACGTTGTCGTTAGCATGGCCATCGCTCACACCACAGTTAATAGCCTAACTACACGCGTAGTGCGCAAAAATGCGCAGGGCGGACCCGGGGTTCTGTGCTTCGCACGCCGGGCCGAGCGCAGCGCAGGCGCCAGCGCGGCAGAGGATCCATGCGCCAACAAGCGGCGTGCGCGTGACGCAGCGTCCTGCTCCCTGCACGTGCCAGCGTGACATTCAGCAGCTGAGAGTGATGACTTCATGCCAACTGCACTGTTTCTAGAGGGATGAATGAAGAGCCGAAATATCAGCCGGCAGAATCGCGCCTGCGAGCACTAGCTGTGAAATAGAAGTGTGCAATATATCTGCAGTGCGGGTCAGTTTAGGCATTCAAGCACTTACAGAATGCCGTAACTTGCTCGACAGTGGGGCGGGAGAACAGAAGTCTCTTACTGCCCTTTTTGAAAAGTTTTCAGCATCCACCAGATGAAGAGACATAGTACCCTAATGAAATGATACGGGTGGAAAACAACATTTGCACAATAGCGATGCAGCATGCAATATACGGTTAAATGCAGTAAATAAATGCATTTTTGTCATGTTCTTGCTCATTTCTGATCCAAAGTCAACGATGAGATTCAGGAAATAATCAAAGGTGTCACATTCTGAACATCACGCCAGGCCACCAGTCAGAACAGGGAACATGATCAAGCATTCTTAATGGGAATATGTCATTTGACCTCAACAACTCGAGTACCACCGGTTGTAGACACCCGAAACCCAACTGAATCAGCGTGATGAGAACAAGGTTCGTGTAACATTACGTTCAGGGTTCGTTCACCGTCCGTTGTGCGAAGCGAGCAAACTCACTCCATAGCATCAACGGTCTCGACTGGACGCTATTTGACACTTTTCAGAACAGCGAAGAATATCGGCTGTCGCGTGCTGATCGACTCCACATCTGTCAGTGGCGAGGAAACGGATTGAGTGAAAACCAAAGAGCGATGTAATGGTGTGCTAATGGAGTGAAGTGTTCAGTGATGACTTCAAAAAGAGGTTCCAGGTTCCTTCGCGACTGATTTTGGTGGCCTTTCATACGTCACAACGTCGCTGGTAGCAAGTGACGAACACAGCATTGGCAAGCATCTCACTACCATCGTGCAAAAAAGCAAATTTCGTCGTATGAAGCCTCGGCTACTCAGCGTCGATCCCTTCGCTGCCGGAAGGGCCTGAGCCGGGCAGCGGATCGTAATGCTGTACCTAGGAGGCATACGTCACCCCACTGACTGGTCAGGGGATCAAGCAACGATTCAGTAGGATGGGTGACCTGTTTCGTGTCAGAGACTCCTAATGGGAAATCTGGGAGTGGTGTACAACTTCTGCAGATTGTGTGTTGACGTTTGTTCCTAGTTACTTTGAAGCTGGACGTCTCGCGGTGTGGTGCTTTTTAGATGGTATTGGCTGAATTGCCTCAGCAAGTGATTTGCGACCGGTAGTTTTGCTTGAGCGTACTTGCTCTAAGCTAGAAGTTTCAATGCGAGCACCCCCAACACAAGTCAGATCAATTTTCGATCAAAAACACAAATGCAACCATGTCGTGCGGTTACTTTGCGGTAAACGTGTCATTACTACCAGAGCACTGCCGGACATCCCAGCTAGTACCGTAGAAAAGAGATATAACTGGAGATTGGTGTAGTGTTTTTTCCGTTCCTAAGAATACTGCATCTGTAACTTATTGCGTTTGCTAGCAGTCCACACCAACTTCAAAAGCGTTTCTCATCTGTGATTGCTGCGTCAATAAAACAACATTACCTGATGCGGTCACCTACACCTAGCCGAAGCCGAGCCCTTAGGCTGTGCCGCAACACATAGCAGCTGCGCGGAACGAGCGTATACAGGCACACGATTCTCTCGGAGCGGGTGCGACTACACAGTCAGCATACCATGCAGACATGCTCGTTCTCAGATACCTGCCACCCAACTGAGATCGTGTTAAACTTCAAGCGTGGTGAAATTGACGATTTTTGACCTGGCCTGGGATCACCAAAGTTGGAGCGTCAAGAGAGAATCAACCATGGTGGATATACGAGTGGAAGTTTTGGTTTGATCACGGCATCTGGTTCCCAGGACTGAGCTGCATGGAAGCAAAAACTTAAGATTTTGTCAAAAACTACCATTTTTTATTTGGCCGAGGGTTGCCCTTTCTGGAGCTTTTTGATGGAATCAACTGTAGTGGATCGAATGATGAAGGATTCGCTACAATCGAAGCAATATGTTCTGACAAGCTACGCTGTCTGCAAGCGAATAATTTTCGCATTCGTCAAAATTGACGATTTTTGCAATGACCGAGTGTCATTCTTTTTGGGACTGCTGGAAGAACTTAACTATCAGCACTATGCCATACTAGCATATTGCTTTATCATGTTCGCAAGTTTGGGACGAAGTTACCTAGAGGTAATTATCTTGACTTTTATTAAAGAAAGCACTCTTAAGTCATATCATGGCAACCAACCCGTCACAACCACGATGGCTGTAGCTTTGAGCGCTGGGCGCTAAAGCCTCTATGCAGGCGCACAGCGGAAGTCGCAGTGTTTCCGGCCGGCGAATGGCGGCGTTTGCTACAGTAGAAACAGCCGGGACGGCCAGAACTCTTGCTGTAAAGAAGGATTTCGGCACAGTATCGTTTTGCTGCAAGGCCCCAGGTAAATTTAGAATTGCAAACGATGCGAATTACCTTCCAGCGATGTATGGCTCATCGCCAATGGTAATGCCAGCAGATGTCAAATACTTGAGGGTTGTTAAAGGTCGTTCTCACCTAATGGCGTTGATGACATCCACAGCTATGACCAAGCCTTATCGAGACAAAATTACATGCAACATTATTTTGTAGTATCTTATTTTGCACGATGTCTGTGTGTATTTTGATGGCATTACAAGCGATTTACTGATCCCAATGGCTTGTGTCATTGCACTTTAAGAGCAGGCCACAAAGACGTCGGGTAAATCCACTAGTTGATGTTTTACAAAAATGATCTTCTTGTCCACCACATTATTACAAGGCATCTATGTTCTCATCGAGAAACAATAGAAAAAACATCAAAACAAACAAAATGCGCCGTGAAGTGATCGTCTCGGAGGGAAAAGTGTGCGGATATACAGCTAGTCGGACCTCTTGCGAGCCTGGCCCATTGCAGTGCCCAGGCAGCGCATGTTGCAGATGACGACTTAAGCGAGAGCATTTTGATTTAAGACAGCTGACAAGTGCAAATTTCTTAAATTCGAAAAGTGCGTTGATTCTACGTGCGTGCGTACCAAAAATACTGAAGAACTGGCTGGGAGTATCCACGTTCAGAACAGAGCTGCTCATACAGAACGTGTTCATAACTACGCACATCAACAACAATCAGGAGACGGTGCGATTATATAATGACACCTTGAAAATAAAACCAGCACGATATCACAGTAGCGACAACGTTTTTGTCTGACTCAAGGTCACTGAAAGGACAATGCCGACACGTTAAGTCAGATAACTATGTGAAGTTTTAGCATGATGTATGAATGTGAGCGAAATATACCCGTTAGGTGCTACATAAGCATGCATCCCATGCCTCTAACACAATTTAGGTGTCATCACAACTTCGTGTTTCAATCCCAAAATACAGATGATGTGGGATCCAGGGACGGAGCCCTCGTTAGTTTAATCCCACGAAAACGTACAACCCAGGGGTTAGGCCGATATTCTCAGGTAGCGCTAATCCGTGCTTCACATGTCCCGAGAGGAATCGGTTTTGATAATTTGACACGCTATTATTGCGCGCGTTTAGTGATGACATTTCATTTGGCCTGCTGAGCTAAACCCCTTACAACTTATATATACTGCGTTGTCTGTGACCCAGCTTCTCAGCAACTCGGCTTGTAGCAAGGCAACTCACTGCTAGGTAACTCGCTCCGGGTCTTTTCGAACAGGGTTAAATACCGTAACGTACCACTCAAACTCATCCCAAACGCAAATAACGGACAAACTACCATCGCATTCAGCGTGTCAGAATGCATTAGTGCGGCTCCCTAAATTCCGTCACGCTTTAGCCCCACAGCAGAAATAACTATTCGTTTAGCGATTCTTCTCATCTAGCCAGAGCCGCTGGGCTATTCCAGACGCCGGCCAGATCGCCAGAGGGACGATTTGCCTAAGTCCCTAGAAATCCTCACCAATCAATCGGGGCGTCGCGTCATAACCCGAGCGTGAACGACCTGCACCGGAAATGACGTCACTTACACCTCAGCACGAGCTCAGTAGGCGTCTCTTATGGAAGGTCATGCAGTCTGTTTCCAACTAAGGCTATTTTGCAGCCTCCGTTAAGATTTATTATGCAGTGCGCAGCATCACACCTAGTATGCAACATCTAGCCATCGTGTGCACACCATGTCCACTGGGCCACACATCTCTCCTTCTACTCCCCCCCCCCCCCCCCCCACCCCATCCTCCCATTCTACCAGCCGATACCAGCGTTTGACTGGATCGCTCTGTTGGTGTCCTTTTTAACAATTTTGATGAAACTTTGACCACGGTTGTATGACAACCCTCATAACACAGAATAAACGCAACGACATTAAGCATACTCAAATTACATTTTAACAACGAATACACGTTTCACAACTTTTGGTAGCTGTACACCTCGCGCATTATGGTCTCGCATCCCACAAGGTTTATTGGGGTCATGTTTGGGTCCCAAACACCTTCATACCTTCTCAACGGTTTTGGTATGCTGCCTTTGCATTTCCCCACTGCACTGCAGCTTGTTGGAACCGCTTGAACCTTCGACATTTAGGTGCGCATTCCTGACTTCGGAAGCATGACACAAATATGTCGCCCAATATTGTCAGCATATTACCTAATAGGGGTCTCATTTCCTCTCTAGTGGCAATGCTGTCGAAAATTACGGATTTCACGTTTGACACTTAACCAAGGTATATAGGTGGTTTTTCGGTCCCGAACCATCTCACATTCGGGCAATGCCAAAAGCGATGCTGAATAGCCTCCATGTTCATTTGAGATCGCCTGCAGTTGTTTGTGTAACTTATCTTGCACAGGGTCAACCAAGGCCCGAAAACAAGGGGTATAACCGTTCGGCCGAATTCGCTGCTCTCGGCTAATGACGTCACAAGTGTCCTCGGCCCGTAATGATAACGACCGATACATGCTTATCGCAATTCGCTAAGTACGTTAAATTCCCCTTCTGCTTAAAGATTTTTTTAATAGTTGTAATAGACCGCAATCCGTTCAGTAATATTGAATGAAACATAACAAGCCTATTCCCTTCCCGAACAGGGCACATCGAGTACAAAGCTTGTTATTCCGCAATTAACTGGCGTCCCAACCAAGCGCCTTTAGCTGGAAGGCTGAGGGACAAAAGTCTCACAAAGCCTTTCGGCTATTAATTGCTTCATTTGGAAACAATCTGCGCAAACGGAAAGCGCTCATCAATGCCGCTTTACAGAAAAAAGGAACCATAGTAACAGGAATGATCAAGGTCAGGTCAGACATGCCGAGTTCTGCATTACTGTTGACAGGGGCTGGGCCAACTCACGTACGTTCATCTATTTAAAGAAGTGTAAGCTCTGGCTATGTGAGGATACCGTTGTTACTAACATATTGGTGCCATGACGGGATCACATCTGGGTCATGTCATAGGTTAGTCCGGCAATTTGGTTGACTCATGCGACCAATGCCTCAAAATACTGTTCACGCCTATTTTCTTCGTGTTACACATCTGAAATGACAATAACAGGCTTTTTTGGTCAGTATGTAGTTGATTTAGATGGTCAAGATGTAGTTGGGATATCCAGATGAGCTCATCCTAGGTCAACATCACATGCAGTAAGTCACATGACACAGTTTCTAGGCTAATTATTGCACCTTTATCCAACATAAATACTTTTATTCTTGTACCAGGTAACTTTAGTGCCCGAAGAGATCAAAGTTTTTTGTTTGTCTCGGACTACTTTTACTTTCAAAATCCATTCAATAGCCTGGGACAGAATTAAAAAATTGATTTTGAACTTGCCGCGTTTATAGCTACCGATCGGGTCGTTTCTTGTTTGAAATGGAAGTTTCATAACTTTTTTAGGTTTAGAGGTTTCAATTTGCCAGCAATAGCGAAGAAAGGAAACATTTTCTTAATAGCTAAACAACGCCTGGTTCGCGGAATACCTACATTTATGCGTGATTACAATACTCTAACATGATTTCATAAATGCGTCGGGCGGCCACACAATGTCCTTATTCTAAAAATAATAAGCATTGGGACGCAAGCAAAACACCTGCTCACGTCATCCCTATTCTAAATAGCAGTCGCAATTCACGCCATTAGTGGCTTGCGGCATGCTGGCACAGCTCCCAACGTATGTGCGCAGCAACGCAGTCCCTCTAGCGGTTCTTTCACTGTGATGATTGTGGACCTCCCTCTTTCCACACCTCCCCCTCAGGTGCCTGTCTCTGAGCACTTAATCGCAGTCCCTGGCAGACCCAACCAGAACAAGCTGAGTGATATAGTTCAAATCAACCTTCCAGATAAGAAAATTCAGCTTTCATCATATCTTTTACAGAACTGAGCTCATCCAGCAAGTTAATGAGCCTGGACTTTAAGATGTGTCATGGAACAGCTGCAAGAGCTTAATATTTGATCACTCACACGGAACAATTTTTCTTTCCAGATATAATGTTACTCACGTGCACTCGTAAACCTAAGGAAGATGCTGTGATAATGAAAAATTGACGTGCTATAGGACCCAGTCCTAAATAACTATGTTATGTAATTAAAATGGGACTGTTACCCAACCCTGTCCCTAAATACTTGCGGCATTGCAACACATGCAGCAGGTTGTAAGTTTGCTGGCTGTCATTAATGGCATGCTAAGATCCTATGCCCCAAAATATTTTCGGCCAAGAACAAATTATCGCTGTTGTTCTTGCCCTGCGTGGAACTTGAAGAAAAACGAATCAAACACAATTTTGACAGCCTTCTCGTGCTGATTACTCGTTTATAGGCACCAATGGTAGCAATGCTACTTATTGGTATCTTCATAATTAGTTGGGAGTGTCATTTTGTGTCCTTTAGACGGCCTGCCCCTTACACGTCCGACTTAGCCTCCTAAATGCTCATATGACCCCCATGCATATGACCAAATAGGGAATACTTGGCCAATGACATGCAGCAACTGTTTGAAGTGCTGGTCCACTCCTGGTATCCAATCATCACCACTAAATGCCATAATTGTTGCAGCCGCATTATGCTAAAGTGGTATGTCACTTCTCGACATCGAAACAATATCAGAACCGACCAAAGTTGTTATCAATCTTAATTCAAACAGAAGGGACGCAAATCAAAGTGGCCTGAACATTATAGCATTTTACTAAAATCTAATTATTCTGGGCTACCACAACCAGAAATGATTATCCTGCGATTTGATGCTGGCAGAAAAGTACTAGTGTCATCTTAATGTCTACTCAACTTAATTGCAAGCAAAACATGGCAGGCACAGAGAGGAAACAGCTTACGGCTATAACCTTCGTCAACCATGCTGCAGACACAAGAAAGCCAACATAGAAACAACAAAGGTGTTTCTGGAAAAAAGTAAGCTAAAAACCTAAGCAGTGCTGGGGTTGACTGAAGGGACGCATCAGCTTTTTGGCAACTAGTGACCCAATGTGACCTTACACTAGAATCGCGAGAAAAATGGAAAACTATGTTTTTTACAATACTTACGGGTTTCCATATCACTGCCGCTACACCAACGATGTCGTGCATAACACACTTAAAAACATAGCTTTAAGCACATCAAAACAAATTCGACACGCCCCACACCAATCACAGACAGTGAATCAGCAAGGTCTTGAGTCAGGTGAACTGAGGAAGAGCAAACCAGAGCAAACGATGCGCGCCAACGCGAGTCAAGGCTGCTAAAATCCTTTTGTCTCTTCCGCGTCACGTGAATGACACTAAAAAAAAAACCTGTGAGGAAACACAGGAATGACAGAGGGTTGGGTTTAACAGCCTTTTTTGTTGGCAGAATTTGATGCGATGCATTAAATTGCAACCATAGTAACTAGACATCGTCGGTTATCTCACGTGTGGCTGCAAACGCGTCTAAATACAACCTTTAATTCTTTAATTATAGGAGGAACACAATTTATGGTAAGCTTTTGATATCCTGCGTTAATTTTTCATCGTTAGTAATTTATGGTATGCCCGTTAGGCTGTCTGAGTAATCTTTCTAAGCTCAACAAAATCTCCGGTTGTTGGGTCGTCCAAGCCTTTAGACTTCTACTGTGGTCATCCACTTTGCGGGAAATTCCTTTTACAAATGCTAGTACAACCGTTGTGTGTACAGCAAATATTTGCAATAATTTTGAATCAGTCAGAAACCTTCTGTGTCCTAAACTGTGTGCTGGTCGCATCAAAGTTAATTTGCATAATGTTCTGCGTATAATAATTGCTGGATTAAGTTTAAGCCCCAGCTAAAGCTTCTAACACACCAAGAATATTTATACATGGACCGTCTGGAGCATGAGTTGTGATTCCGGTCCTTTTAATTATGCTGTCTAAAAACTCGCATATACTTGTCAGGGATCTCCATACAGCGATTCAACTAAAAACACAAAACCGTCCGGTCGACGAACTACAGCAAAAACGATCGCGAAGGTGGCTTTCAGTCAGTGGGTCAAAATCGCCTCAGCAAAAGGTTTCACGGAGACCGAAATGTCTTCGCCAAAGCCCCAAATGATACGTAAACTAGCATAAATTTAACAACGTGCATAGATCTTTGTGATGTTATGTTTGCAACGTCCACACCAATATTGTGCTGATTGTTCCGCTCTTACTAGTGTAAATTACTTCTCTGATGCTCTGAAACTATGTATTGTTGCCATTTATACACACTGAATGCAAAACTTATGGATGCACTTTGATTATAAAAGGGAAGTTTTATCCTGCATAATTAATTTTTTCCAGAATGTCTATATACATATATATATATATATATATATATATATATATATATATATATATATATATGCCATTGTTTACGTAGATGCTGCAACCACTATTGAATTAATGGAACTTTGAACCAAGCGCGGCAAGCTTTGGTATCAAATATTATTCAGATGAAGATGTGGTTAACTCCAGTTCTCCTGCCGTGAATAACAAGTGCTAGGAAGCATCACACTGACATGAGGCCGCATGACAGTGGCATACAGCATTTCATGTCAAAACTGAGTATGGCATTGAAAGCGGACGTGCACCCTGTATAACAACTTTACCATGACTACAAAGCTTTCAATACAACTCTTATAGCTTCTGGGCAGGTCATTGAGAACTAAAGGATGCATCCCAAAACACAGGTGCTAAGAGTATAAGGCAGGGGATGGGCCCCATTTTCTGAAAATTTATCCTCGGCCCTATTGGCGTTAACTGCAAAACAGCCAAAAATGGTCATCGTCCCAAACCAAACATGGGAGAGTTCCTATCGACCCCGCCCAAACATCCGGTAGGTAGGCATTTTGCAACATTTGACATGCAACAACAGACAACATTTCTGCTGATGGCAATATGGAACATCCCAGTGGCCTACCTTTGCATGTCAAGCAAAATACGGATGGAAACACATTATTCAATCGCTACCAACCATACATTTAGGCTCTGTCTCACACGCACCCCCACGCCATCTATCCTGCATATGTTGCATGCCGTTTATTAAAACTGTGTTATCCGCGCCAGAAACGCTCCAGTAGCCCTCCAGGAACAGCGGCACTAAACACATTGTCTTACTCTCTTGCACGGTAGTCCTGTATACCACTTTTGTTACCTAATATCTAGGTCAATGCTGCAGGGAAAGCTCATACTAAAGGGAATGCTTTTCTGGAGGTCTAGTATGTCACACAATTTTAGCTACAAATTGCAGTGAAGGCACTGTGAGCTAGCAGAGTTTGGGGTGCCTTCTCAGTTTTCCTCAACCAGGTCGTGCATGACACATGAAATGCAAAAATGTCGTCTACGTTATGCGCGCTTGACAAACAACAGCTCAAAAACCCACATAGGGCAAGACAATTTATTGATGCGTTATACCAGACTATTTGAAGTCTGCAGCAACGCCGTTTTCGACACTCACAACGAGCTAGAAACGTAGGCGCGACTTCGGGCTCCCGAAGTCTCCCGAAGGGCACCCGACCGAAGACGACTATTTCAACGAGTGCTGAAAAAACGTAATATAATGGGTGCTTCAAAATTGCTCTTAAATGATTCAAAAGCAATGTCGGCAGACGCACATCAATTTTGATTTCCGCGTAGTGGCTTTTGTAGGAGCGTTAACGTGATTTTTTTCCACAAATAGGAGACCAAATTTTAAAAAAATCCAAAACCGGGAGCTTGAAATTATCCGTAAAAGATGTAATTTTTCAACCAAATTCAGAATTTTGACAGTGCTTTTAGCCCGCGGGACGGCGTGGGCTCAAATGACGTCAGGCATTACACATCGGAGCCTGCCCGCGAACTCTTACAGTCGAGCCGGCCCGCGGGCCCTGACAACCCAGCAGACCCGCGGCTCCTGACAGTTGGACCGACCGCGGGCCCTGACAGTCGAGCGAGCCCGCGGATCCTGACAGTGGAGCCGACCCACGGACCCTGACAGTCGAGCCGACCCACGGACCCTGACAGTCGAGCCGGCCCGCGGGTCCTGACAGGCGCAGCCTCGTGGCCAAACGCCGTCCACCCGACCTGGCCGCCTCGGCTGCTCTAAACGCGGGGCCGAGGTCACCATTGCGGCCGACAGCAGAGGTCAGTCACGTGACGGCGTCACTCGCCGTCCGATGGAAGGGGCAAACTAAAGGGGTGAGCGGGCCGACCCGCCCGTGCGGCGGCGGGGCAGCCCATCCATGGGCCGGTGACCGGGCGCCGCGGCCGGGGAGCACGGGCCACCAGCTCGGCCTGACGCATCGCACTCTCGTCTCTATGGCAAGCTTATGCGGTGGCAGCGGCGGCAGCAGCGGGGAGCATCATTAGTGTTTGTGGTAGGAGATCAGAAGAAGAATTAGCCGCGATTTATTCATGCTAATGGATGAGACACTTAACCGTGAGATCTCGGTCACATGCGCCGCGCTGTATAGCATCTGGACCGCGCACATCATTAGCTAATCGGTGTTTTGTCAGGTTTCTTTCTTTTTTTTTTGATAGCAGAGTATACATCTCCAACACACAATAAGATACCGAGAGATGTATGTTGCCTTCAGTAATTACTTATTGTCTCCTCCAGCGTGAAAGTGCTTTCCATAATATTTATCCATATATATATATATATATATATATATATATATATATATATATATATATGTATATTTATTTATCTATATCGCTTCCTCACTGAGAAGTGACTCATATCAACATATGCTGATCAGCTTGTGAAACTTATATTACTCGCGACGCGTTTCACAGTACAACGGCTGCATCGTCAGGCAAAAGAACAGACACGTTCAGTGTAAACCATAATTGCTTTAAAAGAACGTTTTTTTAAAACAATGTATAAAGACTCAAGTGTGCATTCATTTACAAAGAACTCCTTAGTTTTGGCTTCTAGTTTCGGTGTCTTGGGCAGGACATACTGCTCGCTTGGTTTGATAATCATGGAGTCTTTATGCATTTTTAAGAAACGTCCAGCACTAAACAAGATGACTTTCTCATGTTCATTACAAATCATGATAACTTGAAATAGGTTTTCAGAATTGGAAATTGGTCATGTGCCATTGTGTGTGCGTGTGTGACATTTTCAAATTGTCTGTGCGTGTTTAAACCATTATGATTTACACTAGACGTGTGCGTTCTTTTGCCTGATGATGCAGCCGTTGTTCTGCGAAACTCATCACATCGCATCGCTGACTTGGTAAGATGACAGCATATTGAGCATGAGTGTACAACATACTGCACTGGCAAAGCAAAGTGGGCAATAAAAGAAAATGAATGCATTTGCACGCTTCAACAAACAATCTTTAAGTGTGGCGATGATGGCAAGGACATAGAATGACGTTTTGAATTTCTACTCATGTCGCAGAATGTTTGCTCTTGTTAATTATTTCATCTGTACTTCCTCAGTTTTTACATGCTGACCTCAATAAAAACACAGCGTATGGCTATTTCGGAACATTTAATTGGTTCCAATAACACATAACGCATAACGAACAAAACGTTGTGTTCGTTTGCTGCTTGGAGACTTCAACTTCAATGACTTCAATAAAAACACAGCGTATGACTATCTCTGAGCGTTTCATTGGTTCCAATAACACATAACGCATAATGAACAAAGCATTATGTTCGTTTGCTGCTTGGAGACCATCAACGTTGATGCTGATATTGGGTCACTACACCCGATTGCTGTCTTTGACCAGCTGTTTCCACGTGGGGTGCGGATCTTGTTCTGTAATTACCATGGACTATTTCAGGAAACCACCCATCGTATGCTGGTTTTCATGTCATCGTGAATATCATGGTAAATGTGTTACACCATTTCCATTCTCCATTTTCGCTAAGTACATTGAGCCAGCAGTTTTTGGTGCGTTTAACCATATTCATCCGTGCCCGCAAACAAAAAGGGAGAAAAACGATAATATAACAACATGAACTCCACCCGGCACATCACTTTGTTGGCTGTTGTAATGACAAGAGAACAACATATTTCTTCACTCATGGCTTAAATCTTAGCTGTATATCACTCCATCTACACCTCTCCAGAACTTCACCTGCAGAGTTGTAAAAAAGCAGTGTGCAACTATGCGCTGGATATTTAAGTGGCACAAGCGAGACATAAAATGTACGAAACAACACGTTTTGTTTCTTCATTGTTTACAGGCCATCGATGGCGTATATTCATAAACAACTACAACTTCTGATTGTCTTTTATGCGAAAATGTTCCGAGCCGAGCCACAATGCCATGCAATATTTTGTGAAAACAAGCAACCATATCATGAATATGACTGTCTTAACATTTTGAAAGCCTTCCTTTGCAATAAACGTACGGTGTGCAAAATCCAACAATCAGCCAAAAGGCCCATAAACTTCACAATGGTGAAGGTCGTCTTGCGTGCGCTAGAATCGTTCAAGGTCCGAGAAATACTGTGCGAGGTGCGAGGTCTGTGCGAGGTGTGACATAAGGGGACAATAAGAGGAACAACATTCCAGTGCTGGTCTTAAATGTTGACTACGTAATTTGGATTCGAAAATAAATGCAATTTACTTGCACATAAAATCTTGTTGATGATGTGGTTCCGCCCTCCCCCCAGTGCTATCTAAGTTAGTGGTAGGTCCTGAGAGTTCACCAGGTCATATTCTTGAAACATGTTCCAAAAGTTCGACATTCAATTCAAGTTGAACCCAAATTTCGCGTGTTTCAAGCGTCAGAATACATAGCGTTAGACCTGGCTTACATCTAACCTCTGTTCTGCATGCCAATTTTCACAAGCATCTCGATCTCGTAGAGAAAACACATCGTTATCGGTGCATCCCCCTGAAATATACACCGGTCGAACACCGCAACGCTATTACTTGGGCAGGGGGCCGTTCAACAAAATCCTGACCATCATTTTAAGCCCTGCTCGATCCTTTGCGCCCTTTTATGCCCAACCGGCCCTAAAGGACCTATATTCTAGAGCCCCCTCCCCAGATCACACAAGTTATGTGTGCAGTCTCCAGCCCTGACGGTATGGCACGACGGAAGCTGTTCACCGATGGCGGAGGTCAGCGCAACACTCCAACGCACAGCATTGCGAAGTGATGTCACATTGTCGACAAAATGCACCGCAGGCGCTATGCTGACTTTCGGGTGGTGTCCTGGAGCTCACTGTGCCCTCTAGTTATGGCCAGAACATAAACTGCTTATGCTCTAACCTTTTAACAGGCGAAGCATCCAGTGTGTAATATATATATATATATACATATATCTATATATCTATATATCTATATATATATATATATATACATACACATATATCTATATATATATATCTATATATATATATATATACATATATCTATATATCTATATATCTATATATATAGTATCTATATATATATACATATATCTATCTATCTATCTATCTATATATATAGATGTTTATATATATATATATATGTATATATATTATATATATATATATATATATATATATATATATATATATATATATACATGCACGCGTGTGCATGTCCGCTAGCTGGCGCGTGTGCGTGCGCGTTTGCGCGTATGTGCGTGTGTACTAAGCGGTCCCGAAACCGGTATTAACTTGGGTTTAATATTCCTATATCGTCTAGTGATTTGGATTAATTCACAAGCATGCGATATTTGAACGACCGAACTCATATTGTTCGTGTTAAACGAAAAATAATAAAGGGAAGATATCCTGCAGTTTAGCGTAGTCCGCTGATCTATCTTTGTGTTATCAGCAAAGTTGTCGTGTCGCATGTCGCATGCATATGGTGTTATCGTGTCGCATGTCGCAGGGCATGCTGATGTTGTTTTTGCCGTTCGTGCATTGGATCACATGAGTGATATGATTAGCATCAGGTCCAATCATGGCGCTCAACCTTTGCTTCCACTCAGAAAATGCTACTTGTGGTAGCTTCGGACACCTCCTCCCACGCGGAATGACTTTTTCAGCTCGAGAGGATTATCATGAGGTTACTCCCGCTGGAATATGAAGCCAGCCGTCTAAAAACCCGCAGGTCTGAAACAGCTTCTCTTCCACGAAGCGAGGGCACACAGGCGAGTCGGCGTTTGCGTTTTAAATCCCCACATGAAAGACTGCAGTTGCTCCCTTTGAGGTTGACCGCAACTTTATTTAACAATTCCGATTTTTCGTGATACATTTAGCTCGTCAGATGTTCGCTCTTCTTGCTGCTGTCGTTGATGCAGTTGTTCTGAACGCTCAGCGACACCTCAAGCGTGAGATCTCTCTCATCGATGGAGGTCCCGCCCCCGACTTATTCGCTGCCAATCTTCTGGCTTAGGGCCCCGTCTCAGGGCTTCCGCTTCTGACGTGCGGCGTCACACATCGGTGGAATGGCAAGTAGCTTGAATGCGTTCATCTTCTTGGACTTGATGTTCCACTGAATGATCGATCTGGGGACGCCTAGTGACCAGGCAGTCTTACGCTGCTACGGCTCCTATGAGCACGCCAGTTCCTCCTATTGGCCCATCTGGTCTTCCGACAAGGCTGTTCTGGGGCGTTCTCTCGGGGCCTTCTGGTACAAGAACTAGTCTCCTTAAGTTTCAGGAACCAGTCTCCTGAAATTTCGGGACGTTCGGCTAATGGACTGCCCTGTCCATTTCGACCTCGAGAACGCATCAGTAGACTGAGTTCCCCGCCGCCCCTTTTGCTCGCAGCAGGCTTTAATAATGTAGGGCATTCCT
This sequence comes from Pollicipes pollicipes, assembly GCF_011947565.3. Classification (NCBI taxonomy): domain Eukaryota; kingdom Metazoa; phylum Arthropoda; class Thecostraca; order Pollicipedomorpha; family Pollicipedidae; genus Pollicipes; species Pollicipes pollicipes. The sequence continues at coordinate 42,519,769 of NW_023596576.1, read as the reverse complement.
TACGCGGAAACCAGCTTTGCGCATTTTAGCAGACACTGAGTGTAGCTCAATAGTTTGTGAAACAGAAACAGCGAGATACGTGCTAAATTGCCGTTTACCTTCCTAACAGGTCGTTTTTTCCCGCCAAAACTTCTGTGAGCGGCATGAATTGAGGTGGTGACGAGGAAAGTAATTGAGCACTTAAAACATTTTTTTACGTTGTTCGAAGTTGAAAACGTTTTCCGAAACAGTGTGTTTCAAAGTGCATGTTTTCATTTGGTCATAATGAGTTGAAAGTATACATTCTACAATAAAAAACGTACGTGCCGAGAGGAAATGTCCTTCATTCCCAATAATATTGGTTTTATTCCACAAGTATCGGGGTGACTGGCCCAAATATCTGAGCGGGGATGAAGGTCAGTGCTGGAACAGGCCACCCTCTTCTCCGTGTCTCTGGCTTCAAATGTATTAAATGACTGGCCTGCCAAGGCTTATTTTGAGTTATGATGTAGACGGTCATGCCATGCACTTTGGTTTGCATAGTGACTTACATTTTACAAGAGATCTCGTTACTTGCGCTGAATTATTAAACAACGTTTTGACCCTAAAATGTGCACAATCGAAGGCAAGTGTATTTTCGGCACATCTAAGGATATTTTCACTATAGCTGTGCTGTACTCCGTGGTTCCCCATTAGTGCCACAGCAAAGCTTGTACCGACAACTGTGTTGCAACATTCCTTCCACTGCCAATACATAGTAACGGAATTGGTGCTATGTGAGAAAACTTAAACTGCAACAACCGATACCCTTCATTTCTTGTGCAGCAAAGACTAATGACAAAGACAAAGACAGTCATTACTTATGCGCGACGTCACTTACACCATAAAAACTTACACGCGATATTATTGCCACTGCTTCACGACAAAGCTTATATTTCGAAAATTCTACCCGATATAACTTCCACTGCATAACTTATGCCGTCATGGCTTCTACGCGACATTCTTCCTCTCCTGCAAATAGATGTAAAGGACATTAGTGTTACGCCACAAACCTTATCCGTCAAAAACTTATGCTAATCGTCATCAGTATCATACTAAAGAAACAGTGTGTGTGTGTGTGTGTGTGTGTGTGTGTTGTGTGTGTGTGTGTGTGTGTGTGTGTGTGTGGTGTGTGGTTGTGTGTGTGTGTGTGTGTGTGTGTGGGTGTGTGGTGTGTGTGTGTGTGTGTGTGTGTGTGTGTGTGTGTGTGTGTGTGTGTCCGTCATTTCATTGGGAACATCTGGAAGTTAAACGGTGAGGAATTTCTCCATGGAATTCTCACGCGACCGAGGCCTGCCGGCACAGATTATCTGAGTGACGTCAAAATTCCGCATTTCGCAAAAATGAGCGCGTGCTGATTGAAAAAGAGCGCAAAAATCCCATAGGGTAAGCACAGGCGACGCCAATTTAAAGACGACCGGCCGACGGTCCGACACCCTTCGCTTCCCGGAGCCATATCTCGATAACCAAGGGTCGCAGCGACATGAAACTTGCACAGTGCGGATAGAACATTCAATGGGCCACTGCACTGGTGTGCACTGCACGTGCACACGTGTTTAAAAAATGAAAACCGACCGTTTTTGAGGTTTTTTTACGTTTGCCGTTATATCTCGGCAGGTAAAGCAGGTAGAGGCCTAAATTTGGTTTCCCTAGCATTCACAATTAAAGCGGCTTCACTTTTGGTTGCATTGTGAGTTTGTGCATCCCACCGTGGCACTGTAAATTGCAATATGATTTGCAATGGGCCGAGTTAAAAAATTGGCCCAGAATACAAGCCGCTAACCGTCAAAACTTTGCGTGATGTAGCGTTGAAAACTACATCAACGTGTTGACTGATTCATACTGTCTCTTATGCACCCGTTTGTTGCTCACATTTAGCAAATGTCGCTCGCAAATGAGCCTAGACTAAGGGGTTGCATGATGGCTTTGTCGCCGCGACGACGGCGAGTTGCTGCCCCCCGGCTCCCGTCGTACACCTTGCGGCAGTTAAAGGTCGAATGGCCGTTCGCGCAGCTGACTTTCGAACTTTGTTCATCTCACCGACCTTTCTACGAAAAAACGAGCACTCTGTGTCGTCAGGCTATCCGGCTGAAGTCCGTGGCTGAGGGCTCGTGGGGGCGGTGCAGACCGGCGGGGGTTGGTCGATGGCGCGCTGCGCGTGACGCTCGCCGTGTTCACCATGCGCGTACAGGCGTGAATTTCGTTTCCCAACTGCGCAATAAATTCCAGGGCAAATTGTAAGATGCCAAGTTTTGAAAATGTGCGCCGAATATATGAATGGACGTCATTTGCAATGCATTCTGATTGCGGCTTTTCCGGCGCGACGGAACGGCGCCGCCCCGTCTCTCGGCCGACGCCAGAGGTTGCTTCAAGGTTAAAGCCTCCGACCGATTATGCCACTTCGCACCAAAATCTCGACAACGGTGGGTCGCAGCGACACGGAAATGGCACGAAAAGGTGTACGGTGCGAAATGGTCCGGTCACACGTATCACATGGCACGGGCTGACAGATGAATTTTGCTCTATTCCACAGGTTGGCGCGTTTTGTACAACATTTTGGCACCTATGGCACGGGCACATCCGAGATTGGCGCGCTTCGATGAAGGATGGAAGGAGCGAGATGATAATGTGTGGTGACACGTGCCACATGCCATGACGCCCACGTGTTTAGCTATGGATTTACATGGCATGGATTAAACTACGGGTTAGATGGCAACTACGGCACGTTTTTTCTCTTTTGGGGACTTACACCTTTTTGCGATATCTCAGAAGCCAGGAAATAAAGTACGTCAAGACTGGCATGCTTCGATGGGCGATCCAACGGGCAATCACTCAAACGTGTGCGGTGTCATCCTGCACGTGTCATGTGACGCGTGCTCATTAGCCCTGAAGATCTATTTTGCCGATTTCATCCATTTTTATGTTTTGCGAGGGACTTCCAGTCTAATGGAACGTAGTAACTCGAGTTCGGCATGCTGAGAAGGGTCGTTGAACGGGAAATCCCCTGGTGTCACAAGTGCGGGGTGGCACGTTACATGTGTCGGACACACACGAGCCAGGGAGATGGCTTTTGCTCTTTTCCGCGGGTTTACACGCTTTGTGCCGCATCTCGGCACCCAGGGCACGGAGCCACCGGGGAGTGGCATGCATTGATAAGAAACCGAACAGACAATGACGTTGCATGAATGATCATGTAGCACGTGCTGCGTGTAACGCATGCACAAGCCAGCAAGATAGATTCGGCCGTTACCGGCCGTTCTTCACATTTTACGCCAGATCTCGGCAACCAGGGCACCTAAAACCGCGACGATGGATGTTTTTTTACACAGGATGATGGATTTTGCTCTATTTCACAGTTGTACACGTTTTGTGTCACATCTCTGCGTCCAGGGCACGGGGCGCTCTCGGGAATAGCATGCATTGATGGGCAGTCGAACGGACAATCACGTGATATAGATTGTAGCGTCACGTTTGCGCGAGCCAGGACAATTGATGTTGCATCCACCGACGGTTTTTCACTGTCCAATACAAAACAATGCTGTTGGACACAACGGCGTTGCGTGCTGCCGTCGTTCAAAGGCGGACAATTGATGCAAGGCGCAAGAATCACCGGTCATGTCTCATGATCAATCACCGGTCCCATGCAAAAGGTTTGTCTGTGCCGCAGAGGGCGCAGGCGAAATGCGCTCCCTCTCGCCGACGGCCGCCAGCACCGCACGGCCTGCGGCCGAGTCTTTCACGTTGTGCGCCATATCTCGGCAACCAGGACACCTAGAACCATCAGTCAAACTGCAAAAAATAGATGATTAAATTTCCTACGTTTTTGTTACTGAGCGCAGCGAAGCAAGCGTGCAAACGTTTGTTTCTTCTACAGCAAAGACTTAACACGACATTACTGCTACATTGTGTAGCACTCATGTCGGGCATGAGTTTTCGCACTGAGTAGAAGTAATGTCACGTAGTAGTAAGTAGTAACTATATACCATTTTGCAGTAGAAATTCTTACGGGTATAGGTTTTTTTAAGCAAAAGATTTGTTATGCTGCATTAATGTTACGTATGATGTTTCGTAGAAGAAAAATGCCGCGTATAAGTAAGGACTGCATAATTTTTTTCAGTAAAAGTAATGACAGATATAAGCTTTTCAAGTATGAGTATAGTTGTGTAGTACTGATGTCGCGTATAAGTTTTTGTAGTAGAAATAATGTCGTGTGTAAGTGATGACTGTATAAGTTGTTGCAGTAGACGGAATGACGGGCATCGTTTGTGAAATATAAGCAATGCCATGTATAAGCAGAGCCTGTGTAAGTTTTTGTAGCAGAAGTAATGCCGCGTATAGCTAATGCTGTAGCAGTCGTGTCGGCAGGAGTTTTTGCCGTAGCACTTATGCCGTGACACCGTAATCCACGACGTCACGGTCGACAAAAAAAAAAACGCAGATGTGGCAATTTTGTGACTTGTTGACACGTGCTCGGGTGGTTGGGTCAAGTTGACCCTCTTCGAAGGTCTTCAAGAATGGTTTCCGAAAAGCACGGCGTAGCCGCGCCAAATGCTGCATAGCTATAGGCAATTGAACATTAGATCGTTTGGTGTGATAAATTTGGACGCACCTTGTAAGGTCGCTGACCTACGGCAGGTCAAATTGAGGCCACGGATTCCGTGAAGACAATTTCTAGGGAATCGTTCAGCCTGACGCAGCAACGGAGTGTTACACAAAGTAACACATTTTTGAGATATTTTCTTAAGCAACACAACAGTTGAATGAACAAAGTCCATTGACCTAAGGTGAGTTTTGAACGTCAAACCTAGGTAAACAGCAATTTGTTTTATTACTCAGAGGCTTGCCGTGTGAGGTAGTTTCTGGTGCTGATTTTAAATTTACTGACAACGGGAATTGCATTATGCATGTTCCACAGCCTTCTCAAGGATCAGAAGAGGTCAATGGCCTAAAATTATCCAGTTGAACGTTTTGTACTTAGCAACATACTACCTACCGTAACATTTGCCGCTTATTCAAATGCAAAACTCAATCAGTCTTGCATGATTTTGGTTACCATGACATTCCAAAGGTCCAAAAAGGTCACTGACCTCAAATGAGCATGTGACGTTTTGTTTAGAGCAGGTGTCTGGGTTCTGAGGGCACCATGACCCGGAAACTTAAAACTTTGACCTAAGTGAGTTCAGGTACAGACCAACACTCCCCACAAATTTGGTGTCTCTAGCTCTCTTATTTCCTGAGATCTCAGGGGGTCAAACTGACCTACCACCCGAACGAAAGATATCTAACGCATAGCTGTTTACCTCGTCAGGGAAAAATAATGTGCGCAAAAAACATGGTAGGTCCATTACCTTTAGCCAGTCCAATATATACATACATCATTTAAAGAGAAGTGAACAACTCGTTACGCACTTTGTCCTGTTCTGAGGTCAAGATGCAGAACTTGGAGTTTTCCAGGGACTTTGTGCATTTTCAAACGCTTTTGGCATGGTTGCGGCTTGGTGGGCTTCTTTTGGAAGGTGTACAAGTCTGCGTTATGCGCAAAAGTATATCGTCATATTTATATTTGGACAATGCCGTAAGTTAATGAAAGCATAGAAGTCCTGACCCTGGTTCTGTTCCAATGATAACGAAACTTGGTAGGTAAACAAGTTTGTTCTTGTTGCTCAAGTGCAACCTCTTGGCAGGCGATAAATGGAAAATATAAACTTCGCCAGAGTTAGCCGTTGCCTTCAGTTAGGCCTTTGCAGTAAGTTGGCCTTAAACTTGGCCTTTGCATCACGGTAGGTTCAACGGCATGTAAGTTTTGCCGCTTCAGATCATTTAGATACAGGCTGTAGATAGCTAAAGACAGGCCGGCAGCGAGACCTGGCAAAATACCTGAGGCTATAATGACGTGACCGTTGTTTGGATTTGTCTAAGATTGATAGACCAGCCTTTAGGAGGCGTGCTTCATCAATCAATTTTCATATTTTTTATAAACATCGCGGTGCAGTTTTATATTTTGAGTAGTGCCCCATAGATTAAATATCCCATACAAGATGCGCACAAGCCTATTTGTACCCTGAGATGACATCTGGGGAGTGCGCTAGAGATCGCTTGTTCGCACTTTTTCGTCGCCCGACTCAATTTTTCAAATAAAAAAAACTCAAAATTCTCAGAGCCGTCAGGGCTCTTAACGTTGCATAGAGAGACTTTTGAGGAAGCTTTGACCTAACTTGGCTGCATGCGGCACATGCACAGGTTAACCTTTGCTTGACTGCATTCGTGATTATGCGACTTAAATGCGTGCGATTTAGTCTGGAACTTTGGAATGGATGGATCGCTGTGATCAGAACCCATAAATGCAGTGGTTGTTGCGGGAGCCCTGAATTCTGTCCTCGGTTGGTGAAATTCCAGGTCAACGGCAGAACATGGCGGCAAAAGCTAAACATGTCGCAATGCTCGGCACGGCCACCCTGCCCATTCCCTGACGTCACCTGACCTATAACGCTGCCGCAGGCTTTTCCAAGCAAGAACAAATGTCTGAGAAAATCACCGCTTACGCAGCTCGACTGCCGCGTTGCGCCACTCTTGGTACCCAGCCAATGGCCACAGCTGATGGGGAACAAGACGCATCGTTATTTGTATAGCCCAACGCCTCGTTTCCGACCTTTTTAAAATTCGAATCCCATCTGACATTAACATAGCCTCTTGTCGTGACGTCAAAAGGGGGCTTCAAACATCTTATATATATATTTGGATTTTGTCGAAAAAGTCTTCGTAATCCGGCACAGTTCTTTGAGTTTTGTCGAGGGATTCTTTGGAATCTAGCTTTTATGTTAGCAGATCAGAGACACGTCTGCCCTGAACTTGAAAATAACTGTAAATTCCATTTTTGACCAGGCACTTTCAGATCAAAGTAACATTCTTTTTTCACGCGAAGAGTGAGAGCAACAATTGTTTTTATTACACTGAGCATGCAATGCGCTAGCCAGTTAGGTGATGCTCTCATGCATTACATGAGAAGTAATGGCCTGCGGCCGGTGGCAGCAGGAAACAGCAGGAAATTAGTATAAACTAGCAGGTTTCGAAAGCAGCGTTATCTTTATCATTCGCGTGGCTTCAAACAATTTTTTAAAAAAATATTTGATCCGAACCCTTTGAATGGATGGATTTCAGGGATCAGAGCTCACGCTAAGCAGTGCTTGTTGTGCGAGCCTTGACCCCTACCACCCGATCGCGCAATTCCATGTCAACGGCAGAATTTGTTGGAGAAACTAACGTGCCCCAATGCTCGGCACGGTTCGTCCTGCCCTCTGACGTCAACTGACCTTCAGCGCAACCGCTGCCACCGGCCGCAGGCCATACCTGTCAAGGGCAAATAGCGGGCGTCCTAAAGCAACTCGAACCCACCTCGCCACGGGTGGGTGGATCAGGCTTTTAATCAAGATCAGGATGAAGACAGGCGTTCTAACCAACTGAGCCACTGGGACGGACAAATGTGGCACAGACCAGAAGCGGATTCGTCTGGTTTAATTTAGGATCCATTTTAAGAGACTTTCGTATCTTTGAACTACAAATGAGAAGAAACGCCAAGGTTCGAAAGTTCGAAAATATGATGTTTAACCCACTGCGATACTCAGCAGTTTCGTTGACGGCACCTACGATACACTGCAGTACACCTGGTTTCGCATACGAACTACAATGCACATGGCATTGCTTAGTCACCACATGCCTCCTTTGCTGCGCAGCTCCATTTCAGTGCGGTTCATGCACATATGTTTAATTCGTCAGCAGATCACGGCAATCGGATGTGGCTGATGATGGATTTGTTAGCTCAATGACCCCTGACCGGCGCGCCTTGTCTCATTATCATCTGGGATCCGGGGCCGGGCCCGTCCGGTGTCCGTTGATTTTCCAACTCCACAGGCTCGGCCCTAACCAGTTCACGTCCCAGCCCATGTCCCATCCAGCCGGCCACCGGCAACCCTGGTCCGTGCCGAACACTACCCAACATGTCCCGTCACCAGCCCGTGTCCCATCCGGCCGACCACGGCCAACTCTGGTCCGTGCCGAACACTACCCAACATATCCCATCTCCAGCCCATGTCCCACCCAGCCGACCACGGCCAACTCTGGCCCGTGTCGAACACTACCCAACATGTCCCGTCACCAGCCCGTGTCCCACCCGGCCGGCCACGGGCAACCCTGGTCCGTGCCGAACACTACCCAACGTGTCCCGTCATCAGCCCACGTCCCATCCGGCCGACCACGGCCAACTCTGGCCCGTGTCGAACACTACCCAGCATGTCCTAAATGTACAACATTCAGAAGAGGCGCTCAGATTTAAGCGTTCCGCTTATGCGCCAATTCACTTATCATATTATGTACTGCTTAATGTCCATAATCGAAAATAAACATCAAATCAAATCAATGTCCCGTCACCAGCTCGCGTCCCACCCGGCCGGCCACCGCCAACTCTGGCCAGTGCCGAACACTACCCAGCACCGATCGGCCCTGCGATCCAGAGGACCTCAGGGGCCTCCACCGTCTCTGAGGCCCAGTGGGGTAGACGGAGGGGGAGCAGTCTGCCTGGCCCGCCCTGCCGCCCCTGCTGGTAAGAGGGGCGGCGAAGGAAGCCAGGCGGGCTGCTCCCCCTCCACATCGTTGTCCCGCCCGCGCTTTTACAGCATTATCTTGGACTAAAAATTCCAGTTACGGTGAAAATTTGTAGAAGAACGTTGGTCCTAACTCCCTCAATTCAAGTGGGATCTTTTTCCTTTTGGTAAAGGTGTTTTTCTTGTCCATAGTAACTTTGTTTAGTTTGCAACTCGGCACAGATCCATGGGTCGAGACGAGTGCCGGTAGCACTGGTATCATGACAAGATTTAAGTCGGTCTGGATGGCGACCGCAGCCAAAGGATTAAATATATTTGCATTATATATTATATATGCATATATATATATATATATATATATATATATATATATATATATATATATGATGCTCTTATATACTTGAACCATTTGAGTTGTTTGAGACCCATCATGAATGTTAAGTTGTTTATGGCTTTGTTGTTGACCTGATCCGTTTACTGTTAGCCCTTAAGTGTTGCATAGAAAAAAGTGAGTTAGCAGGTCCATTTTTTTTTCAGTTCCATGGAGAACCCAATCCCACTGTCACTGGTACTTCGCAGCCTTTAGTTTTTCGCAAATAAGCTGGTTCATACGCTGCAATTTTATACTCGCTCACGACGCTACCTTCTTTTCTACACTTACATGACCGTTCCACTCTTGCAGCTCGTGCAACTTTGAACCTAGTTCACGTTTTCCCCGCCTTCGCAGCATGCTGCGGCAAACCTGAGTATCTGGCTATTGCACGATCTTCGCGAGATTACATCGGGAGTTGAGAGCTGGGCTCTCGTCTACCGAGGCAGACTAATTTGGCGAGAAACAACTATAACAGCGCGGGCACTCGAGCCTACACGGCATTCAGATGGCTGATGATCAATGATGAAGGATGAATCTTGTTGAACAGTAATGAAGGTAATTAAAGGTACGTAGATTACCGACCAGCTCCATAACTACCTTACTTATCTCACGGCAATGGCTACACACACTGGAGCAAACCACACGTGGACTAGCAAGCCTATTTTTCCTATAAGGGGACTAACGTAGATATTCTCCAAAGTGGCGAAGAGTGTTACATAGTGGACGACGCTGCGTGAAGCGCCAACAGTCTGTTCGGGGACGCCATTAATATTACGGGTGTCTTCGGTTAACGGAAATACCTCTACGAGAAGTACAAAATGTCCCGCATCACAATCCATATCGTAGACATCTGCAATAAAGTCAACGTTCATACTGGTAAAAGCTGCCTGCCTTCTAGAGGTCATGCCGGGTCGGATGAGCCTATGGATACCAATATTACAATGGGTACCCGCGGGCTCGGTCAGGTACATATTTCGAAACAAATTATGAGTTTGGGTACAGGTCGGATACAAACTGGTTAAGACATTTGCGAAAGGACAGGTAAAGGGCCTACGCAGCGGTAGGCAATGTCACAGCTCGCGCTTCTTTAAGTCTCAACTAGATTGGGGTTAATCCATCGGTTTCCGTGAATGAACATTGCGAACATTCTGGCCATGAAACGTTCCGCGAGTGAACAGTCTGAACATAATGTGCATAGACATTTCCATCGTTTTACAATTATCAACAAAAATAGTTAGTATGAACCGGAAATTACACCTTTTGAGACTACGAATAACCACACGCGCCCGCCGCTTAAATTTTGAAACCCTCCCCGCGTCACAAGAAACGCTCCTCAAACAGCCCGCACAAGCTCGCCAACTTTATTTGCCATTCCGGGTGCTCACACATACAGTTTTAGTACAAAAACGGGGCGCTGTATAAGGCGCAGAGCTTATGGACAATTTTTGAGTACACTTCCGCGATATACCTGGATATGAAAGCAAAACTGAGCTTGAACGACCCTTTAACCAGACATGCTGCTAACTGGAGGGACAGAGCATGTAAACACTGGTGACCAAATAAGTTTCCCAAGTGGCCGCCTTGAAGAATGGCGTGAACACTTTGACACGTGCTGGAAGTTGATATAACCAAGAAGGGCTTCATTGTTGTGTTTCGGGGGATGGGATCGGAGCTCCCAACCCATTCCCCGAACACAATCAGTCAACACCATAATCAAACATAAACATAATCAATTCAGTATACCAGGAGACAGCAGTTTAACGTAACAAAAAATGAAATTGATGACACTGGGAAAGACTCGAGGTTTCGAAACAGAGCTCATAGTCAAATTCCTAGACAGAAATTAGTTACACCGCAAAAAGATGTGTTTGTTCCATTCCGTGACGCCCTGTCTGTGGCATCGACCGGACTAACGGTCAGGTAACGTCAGGGATAGGGGAGGACTATGTCAAACATTCCGTGACGCCCTGTCTGTGGCATCGACCGGACTAACGGTCAGGTAACGTCAGGGATAGGGGAGGACTATATCAAACATTAACGCACGTGAGGCCTTCGTCGCAAAACTCTGCTGTTGACCAGGATTTTACGATCTAGTCGGCGCTCCACGAAGAAACATTGTTTAGCGTGTGTGCTCATCCCAGAAATACATCCAAACAAACGTTCGGAATAAGACTTGAAGAAACTTATGTCCACCGCAATCAAACTTTGTTACAACTCGGCGCACGCCAGCGTCACTAGGAAAGCAGTCTTTGTATCACAACTGGGGAGAGCGGAGCGCCTATCTTCCGATACCCAATCGTGTAAACGTGGACGTGCCGAACCATTTTCTTTCTTACTTCTTTTCGGTGAGAACGGATAAACTGAGCAAGGCGCGGGATCGCCAGATTGTGCTACATGCTCTCGGTTTAGCAATGCATCAAACTCGCAAAGGTGTGGAAAAGCAGAATAAACAGACTGTGTCTCTGTGAACCACCGTCTACGCATGGCAGCCAGGGTAAAATTCAACGTACGTTTTACTCGGCGCAACGCAATTGAATTTCTAGCACAAACAAGACTGCAGTGACATTCGAATGCCTATTCAATCATTCAATTGCAAAATACAAAAAACAATGACAGTCATCAGTCATCTTACGTTCCTTAAGCCATGACTTACCATAAAATGCCCCTGACGAAGAGAACGAGCATGTTGTCAACACCACCTCTAAGAGCCACATCACTGCCGCTCTGATACCATACTGAGCGGCCCTGAGGTGACTTCACGGGATCGATCGGAACAAGGAGTGGCTCCGGTGGGACGGGATAACACCGCACATGGCACAGCCTCACTGTTTCCGTTCGAGAAGGATCCCACTGGAATGCACGCAAGCTTAAGACTGGCCTGGGCTTCTCACTTGCCTGACCTGTCGCCCTCGACTTTATGCAGTCGGGTAACCCTAAGTTCTTCTTCAGACTCAGGATGGGCCGCATCGCCGCGGACAATCGACCGGACAATCAGCTGCCTGCAGAGGGTTCAGCTGTTGCCGCGTCCTGGGCCCCCAGGGTGCCGTCTGGAGCACCTTTTGCTGTCCCGAGGTGGCGGCTGTGGAATTACTGATGACTGCGGCTGTCGCTGGGCGTGTTTTGCCATTCAGCTGTCACTCGAATGCCGCCAGTCACGATCGTGCGACAAATACACTTAGCCTGTTGGGACAAACATAGATAAGCTTTTATCTGGGCTACCTATACTTATGAATCCAGCCGCATGTTGCAGTAAGTTGTTCTTTATCCCAAACCACGCTATTGTGTGAAAAGCTTGTAAAACATTTGCAGACTGACTTAACACAGGAATGAGTTGGTATGGCAAAACGTTTAGATACCTTCAGTGTGTTATCTAGTATAAAATGAGCATTGTATCGGCAGCGACGTGTCTAGAAATCGATTGCACCAATAGTTACGAATATTGTTCTTCACTTCTTTGGCACAGTACTCCTCTTTTGCTCATATGCATTCAATGGGGGAGCTCAGTTGAGTATTTATGGGGAGGGCTCAAGTCAACATTGGGAGGTGAGGGGGGAACAGCTCAGGACCCCCCGAAAGTGTATAAGATAACGCCCGTGTTCAGAGGCCTAAAAACCTTGATCTCCAATTGCATTTTTCATGGCTAACCTTAAGCTATCTTGTTAACTAAAACTGGACGAATATTACTTATCTAAACATCTAGAGCGTTGATTCAATTCAAAGGATTTCTGAGGGACCTAGGCATACAATGGTTTTTTTCCCGACACTAGACACTCCTTGTCCAAGAAAAGTCCTCACGGTTCTTCTGAAGGATCTTCAAAATAATATAATAATCATGCCTCAACAGAAAAGATATTAGCAGTCATATCTAATTTTTACCTGAAGAAAACATGACTGAAATTAACGTAACCTCGATGCACGTTAGTACTTTTTAGTCACATATATATACACACATGATTTTTGTAACCAAAAATTTACGAACCAAGGCCCAAAGGTATAAGGTACTTTAAATAGGCCAAATTGTCAATTTCAGAAAGAAATAATGACACATACACTGACAAAAACATATGGCTGGGCACATCTATATACAACATTAACCATAACCAATAGACAACACAGTGACAAGCTTACCAACGGCATAGATACCACCAACATCTACTGCAGTTACATTCAGGTGTCTGGTGCCATTTCAGCAGGCACCTGAATGATGGCTGCTCATCAATTTCAACTTGACTACACATACAACTCAAGCAACATGGCGCACGAGATAGTTTCTATGCCACGTAAAGGTCACACATGGGTATGAACCGGCGTATTCGTCCCTGTGTTTCCAGATGCGTAGTTGTACCCGTCAGGAAAGCGCCTACCATTGTGTGTTCTCATGGACCTGCAATGACTGGTGAAAGGCATGCAGTATCCGGGGGCGTAGTTTCGTAAAATAAGTTTGGTGTTGGCTGAGCAGGGAAAATAAGTAATCCTACCCCAAAATGCTCAAAAAGGACGACGTCTTCCTGTCTTTGGCCAACCTCTCAAAGCTCGGAGCGAGAGCTCTTCCCCTGTTCCCGCAACGTAACAGGAAGTTACACCACTGGAAGTTCTACCACCACTTTTCGTTATATCCTGTATGGTTCTTGCTCTTGTGTAAGGATTCCGTTCTCTCAGAATGCATCGCAAGTAATGATGCATGGTTGTGAAAAGAACAGCTTTAAGCCAAGGCAGCCCGCCCTTGATGCTGCAACATACCTTATTTGTTTATAAATTGACGTGCATTGCAGATCTGAAAAAAACGAAATTGAACAAAGATCCCTATTTTATCATTGTTGTGGAACACTGAGCTTTCTTTCAACAACTGCTACCAGCAATTGCTAGGTAATTAGGTCTACATTTGTACTGAGTTAAAAGATGAGTTAGTGCCTTGTACTCATAAAATACACTCAACGCTCGCCTTGCAACCAGCAACACCCGCCGGAGGCCATTTTAGGCCCGCGCGTTGCCGGCCTGTGGGTGGCAGTCCTAGTTCAAAAGTGACACTTTTAGCTTAAATGCAAACTTCCCTGAAATTCTTCTATGGGTGGAGTCAAAGTGTAAGAAAACAAAGATGGGTTAGTGGCAAGTGGATACGACTGGTAAACATGGGGGAAGCTATGTATGAGCACAGGCCAATGGGCAGCAACTGAGTGTGGACGGCCATGAAATAAAGCCGATCTTAGGCTAATGCGCTTATGATTGATTTGGCGAGAATGAAATCTGTCGAAATCCAACTGCTACCCTTGGGTAGCAGTTGGATTTGGTAAAGGCAATCTTACCGACTGAGGCATCTACCGTCTGACATATGTGTGAAATCGACAGATTTCATTCTCGCCAAATCAATCATAAGCGCATTAGCCTAAGATCGGCTTTATTTCATGGCCGTCCAACCCATCAGTTATCTTAAATTGGCTTAATACTTACCATATGCCTGCCGTGCGCCCAGAGCTGTTCGGAATGCAATCGCGGAGCTGACCTGATTTGTTCCGCACACCCGCAGGCCCCACAGCCAGCCGGCGACCATAGCTGAACTAAACAAGTTAAGGCCTGGCGTCACTCACCATTAGCCGGCAGATTCCAGGAAAGCAGCAGCAGGACAAGCCGCGCCGACACCAGCGCGAGCGGCATGGCGACTGGCACCTCTTCGCCTCCCGTGACAGTCTCCGACGGCGCGTCCCGCCGGCACCTGCCCCACTACCACTGGCTCACGGCGGCACGGCGTCGCCACGCGCGGCCGACATCACCGACCTCAGCCCCGACCTTCGGCGCCGGCGGTCGTCGACGGGCGACGGCGGGGGCGGCAGCGCGGCGGCGCCGCTCGCGGGCCAGCTCGTGGCGCGGGCCTCCACGCCGCTGCGTGACGCGACGGCGGCGGGCGGAGCGGGCGGCCGTCGCCGGCGGGCTGTTATCGACACCCCCGGGCGTCGGCGCCGACACTGACGGCCGGCCGGCCAGCCGTCGCCGCCGTGCGGCCCGCCCCGTCGGCACCGGCGCGCCGCCCGCCCGACACGGCGGCCGATCGCGGCGGGTTGGGAACGGCGGCGGCGGCGGGGTGTCGTCGACGGGCGATCCGAGCGAGATTTAAGTTTTGGGGAAGGTTTTGCACGGATTTGTAGCCATCGTTTATAACCAGTGATGAATGAAGTGGCTGTATGTGGAAATTAATAAACGTTTCACCCGTACTTGACCAGACATTACAATTTTTGGCACATGACGAGTGGAATCATAGCGTTCGCACATATGGGAGCTACGTCTTCACCGAAGTGATAAGCCATCTTAACATAACTATTTTAAATGAGGCATGATTGCGGCTATCCTCGGCCCTTTCCCACAATCCACTGCTCTGTGCTGTTCCAACAGTGAAGTGCGACGATGTGCACGCGGGTCACTTCGCGAAGTTTTCCAGAAGCCCCACACGCAGCCGAGCGCAGCTGTCTTAGGTGCTGAGTAACCAGAGGGTGGCAATGCATTACGCTGCATGGATAACTGTAGCTCACCACACACACACAAGGGTATGACTCACAGTTTCTGGTACTGCAAGAGTATATTTAGCTGGGCTTCAATATGTATTACGTGTTTTTGTAGCACAGCAGCTTAGTTGAATCACGTGGCGCTTTCAGTTTCGATGGGCAACGATAGGCCAGGTCTCGCCCCCGTCGTTTTGCGCCTGTCATGTCCAAAGGAGGGATTTTTTCCGTTAGCAAATGGATTCTCCCATCTGTCCGCTAAAATTGGCCTTCAAAACCAACGTGCATGAATAGTCAAGTTCACTGCCAGTTACCGCAAGTAACGTTCAGCGGTCATTCGGACACAGCCCTGGTCTATGCATGTGACGAAAAGTTTAATTTCAATATTGCAGACAGGTTTGGATGAGATAACAGTGTCACAGAACCCTCTGCTGTATTTAAGTTTGCATCAGCGATCGAATGTAGGTATTCGATGATGTATAAATGTTTGATGCTACCACTGGGCCTAGGGATTTGGGAATGACATCATGCCGGTAATTTGGGCAACCACGTCTACTTAAAACGGTGTCAGCGCTCAGGCTCTCTGTAGCTCACTACATAGGCGTCCTGTTGGGAGACATCATTATCATACGCTCTGAAAATGTTATGATCTCGTTTTAGTCGTCTGAGAATGTTATACAACTGGGCTCCAAAGTGAGTAATTCGTTTCAAATGACTGAGCCAACAAAAACAAACGAATTTGCAGATCGATTCTTGGAAAGTTGCACGCCGACGTAATTTACCGTGTCCCTTCTGTTTTGCCACTAGTGTTCTCTCTTACACTGTAATGGCCTGTTCGTGCAGGCGTTTTAAGCGTTAAGCAGAAAGCAAATCCTGTGCGCAGCTGCAATACCTGTCGAAGACGAAAAATATGACGCATTCAGCAAACGTACGGGGTCGTCAACTGCACAGCTTATAGCGGGGCTATTCTTGGCGCTTGTCGGACACGCTGGAGAAACTTCCGTTTAAGCAGAATTTTACACTTTTCAAGGTTTTGACCTCAGCATGGGCTCAGCGGGAGACGAGCCCCCTCCCCCATCCACGGCGAAAGTTCACCATGGCGGCGCTGCAGTCCATGATGTTATAGATGAAGACGAAGCGTGAAATGACGCATTTCATGCGTTAAATTTATTGGGAAACTTAGGGTGACGGCAACTTAATTTATTGTCTTCAATTCTTTGTGAGAATTAAATCATGGCGCACATCTACTATGCCTAGCTCGTAACTTTTGCACTCCGGGTATTTACAAACCTGACATTATCTGTTTCTCACAAGGTACGTGGGCAAATCAAAGGCTGTCAATAGCACTGTTTCAGATATGCCGTATCTAACCTCTTAGATACGATTGGGTGGAAGCGTTTAACTTGTGTTGTGATTAGACATGTTCCTATGTCGCAGTTTACTAATTCCTAAATGAGCCTGAACTTAAATCACTTCAATGTCACACGGCCAGGGCATATGCACCTTCCTTGGATAACTCAAAGTTTTGGTGCTGGGTGGTGGTCTTACCCAGGTAATCTCCTTTAATCAATAATAAATCTGACCAGTGCCGTTCAGGAGTGTAGGGTGTTATAGAGTACGATTGCACACTACTGATTGGTGGTTTTCTTTTGGAAGTAATATTGCACCCGCCAGAACGTTTTTACAGCTCAAAAGCTGAAAACAAAATAATGAGTCGCACAGGCATATGACAATCTGTTTACCACTTTGCACCGACGTGCTTTTTGCCTAAGTGTGTTTCATATAGCCCGAGGTTTAAATTACATCACATCGACGCTCGTCAACTTTGACCGAGCACACGCCCCAACGACCGAGGCGGAAAGCCGGAAACGAAGGTGGAACGCACCAACCAGTAACTGGCGCGGTCGAAGTGCCAATTTCGACGCTCCAAGGGTGATGGAGCTTAGTTAAGATAACAGCACAAGATTATCACGTCTCTGCGATAACGAGAATGACGCAAACGCACGCGAAACGACAAATTCAACGGAGGGAACGATGAGAAATGAAACGGCAAAGGTGAGAAAGATTGAGTTGCCGTAGCAAATGACCATTAACGCCAACAGTGCCCAATGAGGAGCCACTTTTAAACCGATTAAGTTAACATTTTATACCGATTACCGCCAGCGTCTTTACTAAGCGATTCTTCTTCTGATGCCCGAGCAATGGGTCAGCACTTCATTTTTGCACAGAGTTGCAACAAAAGGATTTCAACTTGTTTGATGACGTCATCACACAACTTAGTGTTAACGTTTTGAATGATTTAGTAGAATACCACACCTCAACAAAAACACAGTTCACTCCATGACTGCCAAGTCATCTGAGACCTTTTTGCAATACAAAATGGTTCTCCTGATGCCGGAGAAGCAGCTGATCACTTCTTGTTTGCATAATTTCAAACAACTGGCATTTTTTTTTTATTTTCTGAATATGCAATTTTTTGGAAATGCGTCATGTGGAGTGGGCCAACCTGGCGCCAAACAACCTTGCTGTTGATGACAGTAACTCAAAGCTCCTAGAAAATCGCCTGGAGATGCAATGGCCTATAAGGCAGTGGACACTGTGCCGAAGCCAGGTGATAGTGCAGGCTACCCAGTGGACTTCCCCAACAGCCTGGGGCCATCACGACTGCAATCACGCAGCCTTGTGCTCAGGTAAGGCGCGCCCATCACGCCTCTAGGAAGACAGGATCCCAAAGTGTGCAACGGCACACGGCTGTCCATCGCGTAATGACACCAGGAGTACTACAGACGACCATCACAACAGTCAAGGCCCAGAAAGATAACTCATTCCTCCCAAGAATCCCGCCCATCCCATCTGGTATGCCCGTTATGGTAAACGGATCCGGTTTCCCGTTCGGCCGGGCCAAACCATGGCTAACAACGAGAGCCCAGACCAGTCTCTGGACGTAGTGGTTCTTAACCCGTCTGAGCCGGTGTCCTCCCACGCTTAGCTTGACGTGGCGAGATCAAGAATGGGGTAGAATCCCGACGCGACTCGGTAGCCAGCTTGCACTTGTCTACCTTCCTATTGCTTTGTGCATAACGTCGGTCACTCAAGCGCTCCATCCACCCGCTGCCAGGGCTGCCCGGCCGGGCAACGGTCCATAGTGCTGCACCTCAGGGCACGTGACCCCACAGAGAGGTCAGCTGGCCAAGCAGCGATTCAGTTGGGCGGGGCGGCCTGTTTATGACAGTAGCCCTGAATTGGCAATATGAGAGTGACATGTACCTTTTGCTGTTCGCATGTTATTATTTGCCCTGTGATGCTTTTAAATTGAACTTGTGGTGGTACCGTGTTTTAAAGAGACTGTATGAGCTACATTTCTCTCGGAAATTATTGTTTACAGGTTAGACGGCAAGTTTAATTGAATCATATCCAACGATTAGGTGATTGGATAATATTAGGAGTACGACTACCTGCGATACAGGTCAGATTAATCGGTGATTTGGAAATTCATTCAGCAGTTTTAAATTGTTATTTTGCGGTACAACGTACTGCATTACCGGACACCGCTGACACTCCAGCTCATCGTTCAATACATGCCAAGTATTTGGCCGTATTATCACAAGGTGGCTGACGTGGTGATGATGGACATTCATGACTGGGAATTGTAATTATCCAACGCAATATTCACCACCTGCTTCCGGATGAGCTGTTTAGATCGAGCCGCCATACTGGTTAGCACAGAAAACAGCAAATTAATTTTACGTAATGTACATGTGTAACCAAAGCCGTCCCATTTTGATCAAGCCAATTGAGGCGTCGTACGCTTCCATTGCCGACCTGAGTTACACGATTAAATGTATCGTAACTTATATGTAATGTGCACTCCTATGCCTTGGCGACATGACAAGCGGGGGTCCCATTGCCCCATTGCACCGACATATTTGAAGCCAAGTAAGCTTGTCAACACCGCTAGCTTGCATCCCCTCGTCTCAGGGACTAAATATGATTGAACATGCGCCATGAAGATTTAAACAAGCATTGCTTCGGATAGTAACGAGCCAAATAGGCGCGATGTTCCAGCCCGTTCGCTCGGACGAGACGGACAGTCATCTTGGAAACTTGTTTTTAGCACAGCCTGTTCTGAAAGTCCAGCATGTAACTTCAGCAATGCCTCGTAACCGTACCACAGGCATGCAGTTTCGGCAAACCAGCTCGGGCTCAGTGCTTGTTCGATCAGTCGAAATGATGTCCCCAAATATTGACTTGCCGCGGTCCCGTTGGTGACCCTTACACAAGACTTCATGATTACACCATCACACCATAATGGCAGAATGCAAAATGAAACGTCATAATTTGTGTTTTTCTTTTTACCTGCTTTCAGTTTGGCTCATTTGTACGCAAGGATAAATGTAAGAGAAATTTCAGTCACCGACGCCATAGCTTATTTTTTCCTTGTAGTGGCTTTCACTCAGGATGTTTGGGCGCGAGGGTAGATGTAAGAAGCATTTCAATCAAAACGCTCCGTTTAAACGCACAACACGGAAACCCTAATTCGGTCCAAAAAGGTTTGTTCGCCCGTAACGATACCAGCCGGGTTACAGGTTTTCATCACGTGATGGCATTGGTTATCAAAGCATGTTGTCGACCAGTTCCATTCAAGAGGGTGCCATGTGGCAGAAATCTACAGATATAAGGCGAAACCGATGATACCTGCCTTTATTTCCATGGGCAGAAAATAATACAAAACGTGTGTAGTCCTGAGAAAACCATTTCAAACTGCCTCTCGGGCCTAAAATCGCCCTCTTGATGAGCACACGTCCGAGAACAATTATGAGCAGCTTCGTGTCCCTGTTGATAACCCGGTGGCTACCTTTGTCTTTGTGAGCCCTCGGAATTTTCTTGCGATGGTATAACCGCAGCTGGCTGGGCGGGTGAACCTGTTTCCAGTCGGTCCCCCTTGCCCGTATAAGGGTCTGAGAAGGTCCCTCTCTGACGACTCCAGGGAACTGCTACGCTGATTTTGAAAACGTAAATGGCGTTTGATTTCTGCCGGTGAGTTCTTCATTTCTGAAAATTATGATCTCAAGGGTTTTTATAAAGGGAAACAGGGGCAAAACCACAAACACCGGAAATGATCTTGATGCAACACAGTTGTCACGTTTGCGCACGGATTCACAGTTTCACGTTTGCGCACCAATTTCGACTCAACCAGGGCAGTCGATAGATCATTATCTAAAACATAACATGTCATGATGACATTTAAAGACAAAAATTATGGGTGTATTCAGGAAATGCAAAATAGGATGCTAACAGATGCGTTAAAATGGATTTTCGTTAGGCGCGTCCAATCGTGTGGCGCCCCAGGCTACGCCCTCGTGACCTCGGCCGGGCCAATTGCCGCGGGCCACCACCGTCCGCCCCCTCCCCGTCAGGCGCGGGGGCGGACGGGACAAGACATTGCATCACACATAGTGCCTTCGACGAAAGGCAGCGAGTCTGTAACGAACTGAGAGCAGGCACGTTGGTGTCATCAGGCTCACAAACACGATAAGGAGGTGGTTACACACGTCACACTCGTTCATCTAGCCTTTCCGTTACTGACAACATAGGCCATTGACCGTGAATGATCTCATATGACCTTGCATCTCCTCATGCGACCTGTTGTAATCTCATTATACATAAGAATGATATCGCAGCATGCTTTCAGGAAAGCATTCGAATTTTCGCCTAAAAGTACCTGATAAAATTTATCATTTTGGGCTCAGCATATGCTTTGCACAAAGTACCCGCAGAGGTAGTTCACGACCTTGGCCAAGGTCGTATGCTCTGTGGTTACATCATGGTTGCGCACGTGATTAAGTACTCTTTTCCCCACATAAAGACACTAAAAGTACATAAAAATACACAGAGTACTGCATTGCTTACGAAAAATAGCAGAATCATCTGATTTCCGGCCACTGACCACGCCTGTTTAAAAAACCCGAAAAACACAAACGGTAGGTACCATTACGTTTTACTACTATAGCACGTTTGAACAATGGCAAATGACACGCACAACAAGTTTGTTGGTCAAAGTTTTTTTTAGAGGTTTACCTCTTTGAGCTGACCAAGGTCAGTGAGCTTGGCAGATCAAAACTTCAAATTTGCAGAAAGCATGCAGAATTAATAGATAAACAGGCACTACAATTTATGCTGCTGTGAGCATTTTTTACCTGTGCGCGAAAACCGCGGGGAAGATCAACTCCCCGGCCGGGCGTGGATTAATGACGGGTGTCACATGCGGGTCCAGTTTTCCAAAGGAAAGGAGGAGCACGTGACTGAAGCGCGGCCCATTGCGGCGGCCGTCAGCTGGCGGCCTGCTGGATGGTGGCCACAGTCCCTGGGTGCTGTGGCCTGACTTTTTCATTTTTTTAAAATTCGCCTTTGACATAACTTTAACACACGCTCTGGTGGGGGTCAAACTGACCATCCCCCGAAGATTTTCCCGGAATGGTCTCCGAACGGCGCCGCGCAGCCGCACCAAATCTTGCATAGGTGTAGGCAGTTGAATAGCGGATCGTCTGACATCACAAATTTAGATGCACTTTGTAAGGTCGCTGACCTATGGTAGGTCAAAGTTAGGCCATGGTTTCAGCGAAGACGCGTTTTATGAAATCATTCAATCTGATCAAACAACGGAGTGTTAGACGAAGTCAGACATCTCTGAGATACTTTCTTAGGCAACACAACAGTTGAATAAACCAATAGCATTGACCTAGGGTCAGGCATGAAGGCCAGACCAAGGTCAGAACCAACCTGTTTTATTACTCTCGGGCTTACTGTATGGGCTTGTTTCTGGTGCTCATTTCGAATATATTGATGGCAGGAACCGCATTATACACCTTCCATGGACTTCTTATAGGTCAGAATAGTTCACTGACCTAAGATGACCCAGGTCAACATTTTGTTTTTAGGAGCATACTGCATAGCGTAATCTTTGTCGGTTATCCAAATGCAAAACTCAAAAGAGTCTTAAATCATTTTGATCATCATAAACTTTAAAAGGCTTAACAAGGTCACTGACCTTAACTGAGCGTTTGACATTTTGCTTAGAACAGTTGCCTAGGTTCTAGGGACCCTTTGTAGACCAATCTGGAATTTGACCTTGTTTGACCTTATCTGACCCAAAGGTCATGACCTAGGAACTTCAAACCTTGTCCTAAGTGAGTTCAGGCACAGGCCAACACACGCCCTGGGATTTGATCCTTTTAGCTCACTTGGTTCCCGAGATCTCAGGGGGTCAAATTGACCCCCTCTACCCGAGCGAAGGGTATCCAACCGGCTACCCGGGCACGTGTTGAAAGGTCAGACAAGGTCACTGACCTTAAATCAAGCGTGTGGCTTTTTTCGTAGAACAATGCATAGGTTCTAGGGGCCCTTTGTAGACCAATCTGAAATTTAATCTTGTTTGACCTCATTTGACCCAAAGTCTATAATCTTTGAACCTCAAGCTTGGACCTAAGACAGTTCACGTACATGTCAACACATCCTGTGAATTTGGTGTCTCTAGCTCTCTCAGTTCCCGAGATTTTAGGGGGTCAGATTGACCCCTCCACCCGAGCAGAGGGTATCCAACCGGGCACCCGGGCGCGTGTTAAAGTACCGTTTGTCATTTACGACACGAAATGAAATAGATTGTTGTCATAGCCCATTTAAACCTTCATGTTCCAGATAATATGGGACCCCAAACTCCCAACCTGGGAGGTGTCCCCGCGAAAAAGTTTGCTGTTTCCTCCAGCTTCACGCATGCAAGTTTTGTTCTATGTTAGCCATTCATAGCACCGCGGTGCTGATATCTCTTGTGTCTATTTTCCTTTGGACCCTTGCCATAATGCCTCAATACACGGGTGTCGCCGAATATCTCGATTGTGTGTGCATATATTACCTGAAATGCAAATCGAAAAAAAATGTATCATGCAAAACATCACATCTTTATTTCAAAGGATCCCTTATATCCTGCATCGCGGAGATGTAATTTACGCATGCTATATATGCCATGCCATGTCAAGTTTAGCACAACACGTAGCAAACATATGGAGAGAGAGCCAGAAAATTTCAACGACGTGCTCCATGTCGTTATGGAGAAGCCAATGAAAATCCCCAGGATAGCGCCCTCCGCCGGAAATAGAGCTAACTTGACTGCTACTGCTGTAACTGGCTGTAGCTTAATTGAATGTATACACACACACACACACACACACACACACACACACACACACACACACACACACACACATATATATATATATATATATATATATATATATATATATATATATATATATATATATACATATACATGGTCATACCCGGTCAACCTCAATCCTTGCAAGTGTAGCAGTATACTGGGATCATCCTCAACCAGAAAAAGAGCAACGCGCCACGATTTATTTCTTTAATGGACCAGGTAAGTGGCACGAAGTTATCACACGTCTTGTATATTACAAAATTTGTGATTCTACGTTTGCGAGCGCAGCCTTACATTGGTTAAAGGTACTAATCAAGGTCATCTCACCCGACCTAAGCCTCTCGCTCCGTCCGGACGAAAGTACGCTACCGCACTTGGCAACGGCGGCTCTTGTGGGCACAGCTATCGTCTCCTTTAACACCGGCTCCAGGGCTGGGATGGAAGGCTTGAGGCCGGTTCATCTCAAGGATTTGACAGAATGATCCGCGAGACAGGCTAAATTACGGCTCACTGCTGCACAAAACGGGACTGGTCAACCTCGCACTCGACGGCGAGCTGCCTTCTTCGATGCGTACAGCTTTCTTTAAGCCTCCATGATCGCCCTGCAGACGTCTGGTAGCGGCATAAAACAAATCGCAGTTGGTTCCATCTAAAGTAAGCTCACGACTAAGGCGTGCCTCGAGCGAACAAATGTTCAGCTGGGCCAGGAACTACGCTCTATTCAGTTGGACCACGGCACGCTCGGAAGGCTGCGAAACTGCAGTCAAAGCTTTGCGAAAAAACGGCGTAAGCAAAATGTATGAAAACAGAAAAACGACGTTAGCAAAACAGTATTAGCAATGCTTTCAACAACCTACGCCCTAACAACTTCGTCCGAAGCGTGCGAGAATGCATCTTCACTGTGCCCCCTCCTCTGCCAGGTGGCGTGCTCCTAGCCGACCTCTCTCTTCCACGGCACCATGAGTATCATTTCCCACTCAATTGGTGGAGCAGGGGAGGGGGCGCTGAAGCTCCCCCTCCCCGGCCAACGTAGACGCATACACCCCCAACTGAAACCCGTTCGTTGGCGTATTCAGCTGGAGAGGTTGTGGGGGTGGGGGGCTAAATTTTGCCACTTTTCACTGCTCAGCCGTTCCCGCGACCCGTTCTGTGAAACAACGCCCCTGTAAAGCGCCACCGAAGCTATGTCAGTATGATGATGAATCAAGAGAAGTCTTTGCTTGTATCGATAGCAATAGCTTGTGGTTGCATCGATCGAACGCCAATCAATGATCGATAAATTGCATGGTATAGGAGATTACGACTGGTGTTATAAGGAATATCTAATTGAGTACAGTTAGGTTGCATGAAGCCTTTGTGGTATAGGCATAATTTATTGAGCCGTACCGGATGAAGCGGTGCTGCTATGAATAGTCATAACGCCATCATTATTCCCATCTCAGAGATATACGTATGCTAGCTAGTTGTTCTATACCAGATTGAACCAAGATATTAGGCGATTCGAATGCCATTTGATGGCTCTGACAACGCCGAACAAGATACACTGCGGTAATTTTGTTGGCCTAAATAAATGCAGCCAATCCGCCATACAAATACACATATACTACTACACAATACGCCACCTCGCACGGTTCTCCTCTGCGTGTCGGACGCAGAATGCAGCCGAGAAAAACACTTCTACTTTTTAGATCATCATAGGAGAAATATGTTAATACAGTGATGGGACAACTACACATCTTGAAAGACCACATTTGCTTTGAAGTGGTCTTACCTGTCACGCATATGACATGACAGTTGCATTTTATACAGCATGTAGCGCTTCCCAGGTTCGAATAAGTGGGCTATGGACAGCCAGGCTCTGCTATGCTGACCTGGGTCAAAGTGTGGATCCGCGGATTCCTGAGTATGTTTGTGGCATGATTCCCGAGAGGCTTTTAACGAAATGTAAGCAGCAGTGTTCCACCATAAACGATGTTCATTACCAATAGAAAAAACACACACAACATAGGCAATTTGTAGGCGACACACAAAACAGGATGGAGACAGTCATCGGCTACCGTTACCGACATTCCCAGCCCTACCCGGCGGCCTGGCTACAGCAGGGTAATCACTGCGGGCCGGCTGTGCTCTCAGTAGCACTCCGCGCAGCTGTCAGCGCCGTCAGCTGATACTGCAACCGTCGGTTGCCGCGACGACGGCGCCATGGACGATGACGCGGGCGGGATTTGTTACGACTTGGAGCGGCTGCTTGCTGTCATAATCAACATTGGTCTCGACGTTAAGCCAGTGTGAGACCAGTTTTAAGTGAGGACATTCTGCCTGTCGTAGCCCCCGACGACATAAAGTACTTAAGTGCAGAGAGACCCATCAAATTATACTGGAAGCTGTCGGTCTGGAGAATCAAGAGTTGACGGCACTTGGGGTCCCGCAACAGAAGCAGCGGCGGAGCTCGTAATGGGGAAGAAGACCGACGATCTGGAGAGAATGGCGGAAGAGCATCCAGCACCCGAACGCCCACAACGCCTTGCTCCTCCTAAAAATCGTCTTTAGCAACCGCGGCGGTTGGTTATCAAAGCTGCAGTGTCGTTTGATGGCTACCGAAGCTGCAGTATCGTCAGATGACTACCAAAGCCGCAAAATGCTATTAATTCAAATAAAAACTGTGATGAGAATCCTATGTAAGTGTCAATATGAGTTGTTAGCAGTCCTTAAAAGTCATGTGTCCCTACCGAACGATTTTTTTTTAAAGCAAATGGTCCCAGACACCATTCAAACATACATCACACTCGTACACGATAATGCACGCTTCATGCGCATCACCTTGACGCTGCACTACCCGTACCATAACAAACATGAAGAAACTGTTCGCTTTTCCTTACTTACCACCAGACAAAACACACACGGGAAACAACAGAACAAACGGCTACAGGCATGGGCGGCGTGCAACAACGCAAGAAACACAAAACAAGAGCAAAAGCATGTTGGATATTTCTTGTTAACATTCATATCTTTACCAGACCATTTTCATGCAGCAATCCTTTTGTCTTATCTGGAACTGTTAATTCCTCCATAGCCCGGTTCCACAGCCCGATGTGATATTGTACAGCTGGTGATACATCGATTGGTGAAAATAATGATTAAATTAATTGCACGTCATCCACCTTTAATTCCAAACAATGCATGCCGCACTGTATTTAAGGATACCATGATTAGTTTTGTGAAAGACTCCTCCCATATGGTTATTTATCAAATGACATTCATATATAAGATGGACTAACGTATCCATCTGATTACAATGTGTACATTGAGGGCAATCAGTTACATTTCGACTGCATAAGTATCGCCACGTGGTTATGCGTTGGTGGAGCAGCCTATAGTGTAGTGATTGTAAGCATCTCTATTAAAATGTGAGCTACGCAGCCCCTCAATTTGAAGTGATTTCACGGCAATCTGGGTCGAAAACGTGCTTCTTCCCCTGTATTCATTTCTGGTATGTCCCGTCGACTAGCATGAGTCTCCACCTGCGTGGTATTTTTCGAAGTAGCGCTTCATATGTCAGGAAGTTGATCCTTAATTGAGAATGTTTGCGCTTAATCTCATTTATGTTCATTATGTTTCCATTTTTGTCGTAAGTCGTCGATCACTTCTATCCCTTGCTGGTAAAGGCTTTTCACAAATACGGCCCCATTATTTGCTCGCATGCTTCTATTCTACCAAATCATTTCTTTTTGTATGCTTACTGTTTTGTGTAGGCCCTAACGTTGCCGAGGGTAAGAGGCGTATGGTTAAGCCTTCCGAAGCTTTAGTGACCCACACCCATTCTAATCGAGGTCTTTGATCTGCAACTACGCAGCAAATATCCAGCACGAACTCGAGGTCCTCTGGCTTCCCTGGGTCCTCCAGACATTTTAGAGCGGTTCATTTTCTCTGGTAACTCCCACCGATTGGCTCAAGCTGCTGACCATTGGCTCCCGTTCTTACACTGATCATTTCCGGGACCGCTGAAAACCCGCGATTGATAGCAAGCCTGGAGGATCCATAAATGCCATCGCAGGACCATATGCAGCCATCATAGTCCCGACCGTCTCAGGCATTATTGAGCTTTCTGGGGCTCTGGACGCTACGGAAAGCCTTCGGCTATCCAGCAGTCCCTAAACAGATTCTTCTGACTAGTTGAGGAGCCAGCTTTTAGCGAAAGAAATCAAACGCTTCTCTAAGACAAACTGTCGCTGAGCTCCTTTGGGCACAGGGCATTGATCTATGGCTGTCTGGCTGCCATCTGGCCGTTTAATAGCCTTTGGATTTATTTCTCTCATTTTTCATAGCATTTAGGGAACCAATTGAACTTGAAATACGCATTGAACATTGTGACGTCTGCTCGAAAGCGCCTTCGCATCAATATTCTATGCTCATGGACCTGATCTCCTACTGAACGCGCGAACAGGAGGGGAGGTTGCACCTGTCCGGAATGCTTCTTCCTGATACACCAGGGCGATCATGTGTGTTGTGATTTCTGGTGGACGCAGCGCTTTCGCTATCGTCATGGTATCGCCCACGCGATCAGGTGGTCGATGAGGGATACCAAAACCGAAGAACCCTGCAAAGGATTTAAAAAAAGTAACTCGGTACGACCAGAGGCTTCGAATGATGTACGGAACCGAATCTTCTATAATAATTTTTTGGTTTGAATATTTGTTTTCGTGCGCAATGCAAGAGATACTTTTCTCCAATTTAATATCCTTTCATTCCCATGTCGTTTTTGGTCAGACGTGTAAAGGAGAGGAAGGGGTAGCACTGGCCCCCGTTCTTCTCCCTCATATCCCGGTGAAATTTAAGGTGCAGTTGTCAGGAAGGTGATTTGCGAGTCGTCACTTATCTGGCTGCTTATTTTTTTCAAGAGCGGTCAAAGTCTGGGAAAAATTGGTTACATTTCCAAAAGGTTCGGAAAAATGTTATGTTGTGGAGTAGCGGCGACAGCAGGGTTACACCGCCCCTTATTTCCCGGTGTACATAGTCCGCATGATCGTAACCATGGCTGCGGTCACCTGACTAACACGCAAACTTGCAGCAAGAGTAGCCTGTGCGTTTTCCATCGTGTGGAAGTTGTCCCTATGACTCTAGGTCCTGTCCTTCCGACGTAAAGCGGTTGAAATGTATCGATGTTTCCAACCGTTTTTTCAGCTTTGCCTGGTTTTTCTATTCATTGCTCCGAATCTTAAATGTCAGGCGATTTCTGAGTTCGTGCTGCACCATTTCATTACGGCATCATGAGAGTTTAAAGTATACCGAGGTCGGTATACGTCAAAAGTATACTGACCTCTTACGACCGTTCCAGGATAAACTAGCAAACCTGTAGCCTCGGCATATAAGTTCCACAGCAAATACGTAACGTATTGATTCACTTCTGGCTAATTTCTTCTCAATTTATCGCACCATGAAAAAGGCAAGTAAAACGCGCTTATTTTAATGACAGCTGATTTACCGAGGTGCCTGATTGCAAAGCCTGTCGCCAACGAACCCTGTGCTGCTGGTCCCGCTGTTGCACGCTTCATGTGCCCGACAACTGCATCCACTTCAAAGAAGCCACACCTTATCCTTTCCGGTGACCCCTCCTGAGCAGCACATACAGATGTCATCTGCACCGAGAACACTTTCTGTAAGTTGTTAAGTGCACTTGCGAGGGTTATTATGCAAAGAGATAAGGCAGTAGTAAAAGCATCATTCATCAGAGAAAACACTGAGAATGAAAATATAGATGTCTTCATATTTCCGCAACGTGCAGCCATCGAACGAATGACAGAAACTATTTAACAAGCACTTCTGTTATTCGCTTCGATAAAATCATGCTGCCGGAATATCAACGCATCTATATTTCCATTCTCCTGGTCCCAGGACACCGTGAGGGTTGAATGACACCCTTCTACTGGCTTGAAAGCCACTATCGGCGTCCTCCGGGTTCTGAAGCACGACCTTGTAGGCTTGTGAGAACAAACTACCTATATCTATGTCCATGCCTGCGATCCCTTGGCCCGAGAGAGTTCATAGGAAGGCCTTCACTTGCTGGCCCAGGCGGCTTTGAGAGGCCCGAAGACGGTCAAGCCGGGAGCTTGCAGCACATGCGCGCAGTGTGGAGTTGTGGTCTCGATGTCTTGTCTTGCTTCCGCGCTGGGATGATGACGTTCGGACTGGCGTGGCTGCTATGGCTACCATAACCAGCGGAACTCTTCTCCCGGGCGGTGGAGCTCGAGAAAGTGCCGGAACCACTCCACAAACTGAACACCCTGTGAGAGGGGTGCGGTCCATACTCTGCTGTTCCGCGAGCGAGGGTGTCGTAGAATCTCCCCACGTTGTTTTTGATGACAACTTCCAACCTTGCCTCACTGAGCCCCCGAGCTTTTCTGAGCGAAATTTTTGGGCGCCTTTTCAGAGAGCCAGTCATCCAGTCCGGGTCCTTAACTCCTTCTGGTGATTGAAGGGGTGTTTTATCTTCTGGCTTTCGGTATATTCGTATGCATTGCTGGCCAACGTCCCTCTCGTTGTGCCGAAGTGCATGGTGGACAGGGGGCATAATTCGCTGCTCCAATTCTTCCTCAAAATCGTTGGACGAAGCTGTCTTCTCGCCGAAGTATGGAGGGTCATCTGGTTCTGACCAGTCGTCGTCTTTGAAGCGATCCCTTGGGGGTTGAATGGGACCTTCCAAACCTCCTACAGACCTGCCGTATCTTCAGGTCAGTACGCACAGTTTTACGGCTTTTTTTCATCGGTTCTGGGGTCTAGAATCCCCATTCATAAGTTCGAATGCAGTGTGATGCAGTCTGGAAACGAAAAAGGTTTGGTAATAGCTTCAACGCCACTAATTACTAATTTATGGTTTTATATACATTTGATTTCTAATAATTGTCATTCATTTTGTCATCTATTCAATCACTGTTTCGTTTACAGTCCATGGACAACACCACCTGGGGTAGCCCCCTTTGGTGGGGTAGCCCCCCCCCCCCCCAAGTGAGCGGTGTTATCCCAAATGCCTGTCTACAGCAGAACAGCGTAGATGGCGCTATTGCCGACCACCTCGTGTATAATTCATGGCGCACAACTTTGGCGCCAATTACTATAAACTTCAAACAAATTGTCATATGTTACAACACGGCACTGCTCCGTCCATTTCCATCACCGAAAAGTGATCCACTTTCAATATGACTATCTGCACAGGTAAAGTACGCTGCATTTCAGCTCCAAAATCCGATTAAATCAGAGCGTTCCGGTGCCCTGCCTTCTCCTCGGCGTCGCGACTGAAAAGGGCGATCAGCTGTTGATGTGCAATGCCAAGCATCTTAAAATTGACATCTGCGGTGTTTCCAAAAGGGCGGTGATATCCCTCCCTCCAAAAAGTTGCTACTACTTCACGGGTTCATATGACATCTTTATTTGTATGAAGAGTTTTATCTTCACGCTGTAAAAGCTTTGCTTATTTTTGGCCTTAAAACTTTTACATTGTCCGAGCACACTGATCCTCCAACGTCGGAAGGGTGAAAACCATACGGTAGCACTTCCGTTAGGACAGGGGCTTCGTCCATAGCGTGACGTTGGAAAGCAAAGCTACAAATCTCGTATGATAAATGGGAACCTTCGTCGTTTAGCCTTTAATAACTTGAGAACTATCGATGGCTAGCCCCCAGAACCTAACTGCTCTCAATCAGGGTGGCCAGTGGAAAATTTATGAAGTGCACGTACAAATATACAAGGCACAACCCAAATCAGCTTTCGATCATAAAAGCAAATACAACCTTGTCATGTCGCTCCTTTGATGCGTTAGCGTTAGTGTTGGTTAGTTAGTAGTTAGGTAGTGTTAGTGGTTAGTTAGTTAGTGTAAGCATACGTTTCCCCATTATCCGGGCATCCCTGGGCATCCCCGCCAGTCTTATGTAACAAGTGACTGTCGTTGGCCCTCTTATAGCTCGTCGTAGACCCCCAAAAATCCATATTGTCTAAATTATTGCGTCGAGAGGAAGGTGTGCTCAACGCTTTTGTCCGGATCAGGCCACCTTGCATAGTGCGGCTCTAGAAAACCTGCCTAAAAGAAGCGACAGGGTTAGCATTCATGACGGCTGGCTGCACGCTATCCGAAGCTTATCAGAGCAGCGAAGAATATCGGCTGCCACGTGCTAATTGATAAGATACCGTCGGGATCAGGGAGACTCCAATATAGCGAGCAGTACAGCTTGCCGAGTTAAACTGAGTGATGACTGTAGAAAATGTTTTCTACACGACTGTTTATCCGCGGTGTTGCATGATTACAGTATGACCAATTGACGAGTGGAGCATCAGCCAGCGTCTCACGGTGAGACGCTGGCTGATTAGAGGTGACTAAGTCACCTCTAATGAGTACGCACTTAAACGGCGATAAAACAGCGGGGCAGCTCACAAACAAACCCCTGCATTTTGGCAGCGGCCGGAACCAGAGCGAAGACAAACAAATCAAGCGTTCCTGACGTGAAAACGTAGAATTTTTCGACGTCCTCCTGGCCAAGCCCTTCCCGATCTGGAAGAACGACGCCAAGACCTAACCTAGCTCAGCGAACATGTCATTATGACGGCGGAAAACGCTGTTGCTGACGATACGCATTGCAAGCTTCTGGGGAAACAGCGTGGAGAGACAGAGACCTGCAAGTCGATAGCCGCTGACTCAGACCGACAGCCAGAGTCAGTTATGCCTCGGTGTCCTCCCAGCATGTGCTCTTCCGGGTTATGGCTCAGTGTCCTCTCAGCGTGTATTTTTACGGGGTATGCCTCCATGTCCTCTCAGCGTAATGCTGGCAACGCTCTACAGCGAGTAGCCTTCCCTTTCATGCTGCGGCAGGAGAGCAAGATAAATAAAGTGGTGCACGAAAAGCATTACCAATGTAATATTTCTTGACACATGCATGCAGATGTAGCAGCGTCGTAACGCACACCAGAATCCAGGCTGCTCTTGGCCATCGCCAGTCTGCGTCGTGTGGAGCCTGGATTACTCAGCACTTGACCCCCGCGTTGCCGGGAGTGCCCGAGCCGAGAAGAGGATCGTGATGTTGTACCTCAGGAGAGCGCTTGACCCCACGTACTGGGTAGTCAAATAACGATTTGGTGGGATGCTTCAATCTCTTTCGTGTAAAAGACCCGCAGGGGGTAATCTGAGACTGGTGTGTAACTTTGAGGTCGTATACGCTGCTCCATCAAATGAGTTGATTATAGCTGTCTGCATTACCCGTACTCGCCAGCCATCCAGGCTGGCCTACAGTATTTCGGGCGTTCGAAGTCTGTTGTGATTGCAAAACTGGTTCTCAGCTCAAGTTCTCTGTTTGTCATAAAAACGACAAAAAACGACAACGTCCTCGGTCAGTTCCATTCGTATAAAGGACCATCCGGATAGGATTTAACCTTGAATCGTCCAGAGGTCAGGAGAATATCTTACTTGCACGCCGTTATAAAACTCCCCGATATCATCAAACGTCTCCGAGGCCGTCTAGAACTCAGCGAATCGCAAGGAGACCAAAAACATGTTAGGAACTCCAAAGACGGTCAGAACATTCAACGACCCCAACGCAACTGAACGGGAGGTCAATGGAAGCTGAGATCGTCACGCCTCGCTCGAGCAGGAGGAGCCGCATACAGTACCGGACACTGATGAGGCGTGTCACCAGGCGCGACCACTGGGCCGGAGATCAATGCCTGAGAAGGTTCAGAGGGTTTTGACGCGGTCAGGTTTTCTGATGTGGTTACGTTGTCTACAGGCTCAGTGTGTCCGGGTGGAGTCGTGAGACACATGTGAAATTAGTCGCTGGACGTCACTGGCCCTGCGGACCAATTATTTCGCTGGCAACACACTGAAAAGGTGAATACAATCGTGTGTTCAATAGCAGTGTCTGATCCTGCATCATTACGCGAGTCATGTGATGAACTCGCACCAGCACCGGTCATAACCTCGTTGCCGTCAAAGGGAAGGCACCACGTCTGTAGGCTATGACAAAGGTCCCTTGTCCTGAATTTCCGGGACTTGTTACTCCTCCATGCGATATTTTTAGAAAGTGCACATGGGACAATATAGGCATTCCTTTCGAGAGACATTTTAAGTAGAAGACTGAGCAATTATGCAAACAGAATCAGCTCATATGAAGTTTGAGGTGGCCGTCAGTTTCTTCACCGCCGGTTATTCAATCAGTTTGAACAGCCTGTAGAATTCCCACGAGAAGTGGAACAAGACTTTAGCACAGCAGACAGCCGACAGCATTTAGCTCACGCGCCTACAATTGAGACTCGGAGCTCTTAAGGAAGAGCTCAAAACTCTTGACATTACTGTCCGAATCGGATGCGTCTTATTCTGAGCGAGGCTGTAGATCCAGCTCACCACACACTCGGGCATGATGGGCTGCCGAATCAGGCACGTCTAATTACGAGCGAGGCTGTGGATTCAACTCATCCACACACTCGGGCACAATGGGCTGCCGAATCGGGCACGTCTAATTACGAGCGAGGCTGTGGATCCAGCTGACTACACACTCGGGCACGATGGGCTGCCGAATCGGGCATGTCTAATTACGAGCGAGGCTGTAGATCCAGCTCACGACACACTCGGGCACGATGGGCTGCCGAATCGGTCACGTCTAATTACGAGCGAGGGCTGTAGATCCAGCCCATTGGGCACTCGGGCCGATGGACTACCGAATCGGGGACGTCTAATTATGGGTGAGTTTACAGATCCAACCCACTGGGCACTCGGGCACCATGGGCTACCGAATCGGGTACGTCTTATTACGAGTGAGGCCGCGGACCAAGTGAGCCGTAACTCCATCTAACCGGAACGTTTGTAGCCTCAGCGAACCAGCCCAGCTGGGCCGGGCCTGTCCATTCACACCCTTAGCGGACACATATTTGCTACCACTGGTCAAAAAACTGTGGATTTTCGGCCACAAATAGCGTATTTCGTAAAATCTTCGCTGTAATATTTCCAATGCCCTTGACGGGAAGCGTTTCATCAAGCATCGCATTTCGGCAGCGGTTCAATATTGCTATTTTTCTCTCTCCACTCGACTAACATTGAAAACGTAATATCTGATGCCGCGAAAAGAAGAAAAACACAGGTCGGAAACAGGTGCGTCTCTCATCGACCAGGAACACAACTAAAAACCGACGGGGTATGAAACGGACAAGCTGGCAGACATGTGGGGCAATGTGTGCGACGGTGATATCTGAAATAAGTGTGTTCTTCAGTTTCCAATTTCAGGACATCATGAAATCAGAGTTCTTGTGCTAACATTTATCAGAGTTCAGTTAAAAAAAGTACTGACTTAAGGAATGTTATCAAGCTAAACATCGGTTGTACCAGTGATACCGTCACGCTTTCTAAAACCTATATCCATTGATATTCTGTTAAAGGTAACTGAGTAAGGTTTGTGACGCCAATGTCATGGCGACCTTTTCTCTGCCAGAGCGAAGTTTTCCAGATACCTACTCAGGCGTTTCAATTATCAGACCTATGAATGTTGCCGATTGGCTTTACTTCCCTTCACTTCTCGCGGTCTTCTCCCGCGATCGGCAATGCCAGCTCCCGGCTGATGGATAGTTACTTGGCGCGGTGCGTCTAAGCTCGTGCTGAGTTAGGGGTCCGTTCATAAAGCGCTTTCTGAGGATGCTGCCGCCAGTTCATGCGCCGCCGCAAACGCGCCTTTCCAGTTGGCAGGTAGTCCTGCCGCGCGACGAGTGTCGGTTCGCCGCTGCGGTCTGCCGGCGATCGCGAGTAACGGTAACTGTCAGGCCATAAAAACAAATACCGACTCATCGGGTTTCATAACTGTCTCGTTCTTACGTCAACGGGTAGAAAATCGTGCACTGCTCCCTGCTCGATTAGCTGCCACTTCACGCAAACAAGAGGATTGGGTAGGTTTCACCCCTCCCCTACACTGTGCGTGGTGAGAAACGTTTATCACGCTGGTTACTCTGGGCTGACGCATGACACATTTGATGCCATATGACCAGATGTGAAAATGACGTGCGCACCTCCTAGGTACGTGAAGGTGAATATTCGCTTCAATTATAAGGGATGTTTAGCCACGTGGCGAAGTCGCTCAGTCGTTGACCCTTTTTCTGAATGGGAGTAGTGGCTTAATCGATCCCCTCTAGTTTCTTTGCCAGACATGCGTATAGTTTTGGAAGGGTACTCTCGGAATGTAGCGAATTGTTAAGAAGGACAATTTCTGTTTATATTCAGGACTTTTTATTCAAGACAATTTGGACAAAACTAAAATGTGAAAGACTTGTGTCCTCGTTTCAACGCTAAATCGCATTCGGTTTTAATTGTAACGTCGAATGCATGGGTCTAAAAGGCAGAGGTGTACAAAGAGCGGGGACCAAGGAGTTGGACTGGAGCCAAACGAAACGGCTTAAATTACAGTCTGGCCCTCCCAATTTAGGTGCGTTTCTGCTCCTTTGCCGAAAGTGGCCGGAGACCTCAACGGAGACCGAGTTCCAGAGTGGCCAACGGTGTCCATGGAGACGGGGTCCGAGATCAGCGGTGCTGGTGTTCGAGGTCTCGTCCAAAAACGGCCCGTGACGCCTTCCGAGGTCCGTGCTAATCCAGGAGGAACCGGTGGCTGAGTAGGTAGCTTAACTGCGAGAGGGAACAGGATGTGTAATATGGATGTGCTTGCTTAAAGGTGTGTTGTATAGGAAATCGAGGGTGAGATAAGGTGTGTGATGTAGGTTGTGTGCCTTTGTGCCGGATCGTTGTGTGCCTTTGCCGCGAGGGGGTTTTCCCCGTTTTCGCGGACCAAGATGCACCACGTGCTTTCCTGCTACCTCGAAAACTCGGTCACTTGGTTAAAACTACACTTGATAAGTGCATGCAACTGACCTGTGGCTGGCTTCCGAGTGGTCAAAGGGAGTAGCTGCTGACGTCGCCACCGGACAATCGCCTTTGCGATAGGCTGCCACCTGGCGGGGTCCCCAGCAGTTACCGTCTTCAAGACGCTTACCAGATGGCGGCGTGCATCGCTCAGACCCGCCACCCGGGCGCCGGCGTAACACGAGACTACAGCTCGCACTCAGCCTGACGTCGGCGGACGGCAAGCCACACCCACCGGAGAACGTCAAAGAAAGGCATAAACGGTAGTATGCTGGGACTTCCAACAGCTGAAGAGACAACGCCAAACGGACGTCCGAGCAAAATGGCGAGCCAGTGGCCATGCTTTCCACGACGCATGCAACTATTAACTTGTTTTTGGTAAGCGAATGCGCTCTATGCACGAGCATGTGGAGATGCACCAGCCCGAGCCTGCTAGAGCAGCCGCCGTTGAAGTCACAGCGGAGGTAAACGCGGTCTCTGCAAACGATGACCAGCATGCTCGAACGACGACTGATGAGGTGCTATCAGAGTTCATAATTGGCTCCCCTGTCACTGGCTCTCAGAAACATAAATTAGTGACGTTGGTCAGTTCATTTCCGAAGGTGTTTTCCCGGAGCTACGCGGATATGGAACGGTGGTACGGTGGCGGCATTGATTTGCGGCTGCAGGAGGGAGCGCTAGCTGAGTTCACACCGCCGTATCCAGTTCCAGGTGTTTGTTGAGATCAGTTGAGGCTGCAGCTTGATGATTTTCCAGGCGCATTTCGTGTCCGAGGAGGAGAGGTCCTCCGAATGAAACCCCCATGATTTGAATTTCCAGATAAGTTGATTACTGTCACATTGTTTGGAATATGTGGTCACTGAACGGGTTTCTCCTTTCAAAATAGTTCTTTTCCCGTGCTGCTGACTAGTTCACCTTTCTATGCACCGATGGATGACCGCTTTAATATCTCACATAAAGGCAGCATTTTGAAATCTACATCTGCTGAGGAATGGAACAAAAGTTGTGCCTTTGCGTGGTGGGAAAAAGCTTGAACCCGACGAATGTCCGAGGTGTGTATGCAGTTGTCTGTTTGCACCCAGGCAAGCGAAGAATTCCAGTGAACTTGGAACGCGTAATAAATGCCATTCTGACCGCAAGCTCTAGTGTTAAGAACCATTACCAGATTTTTTCAAACGGCTCTGGAGAGTCTTCGCGGTGCGTGGCTTAAACTCGCTGCAGATAAATGCCGTCTTTACCAAACCACCATGCAAGATCTTGGTAACCAGACAACTCTTGATGAAGTATCCGTCGACCGATAACGTGCATAAATCATGGTTGACCGGAAGCTGCTTACGTTCATGATGGCGATGAGTGGAATGTTTGTTTTTTCACAGTGTCGTAAACTCATCCTGTCATTCAGCAATATTGAAAACCCCAATTTTTAACAGCTCCGACAACTTCTTCTGGGACAAGGAGCTCGACTAGTGGGTTCTCACCTTCCAGGCAAAACGATGAGATCAGAGCTATCCGCGCATAGGTCGTCCATATATCTAGTAAGCAGACAGTAGTTCCACGCAGTCTTGCCAAATTTTGTCCCCAGCACAGTATTGGAAGAAACGCATGATAGCATACAACGACGGTAGGGACAGCCCGGCTCCGAGGAAGTCTGTGCATCTCCGTCAGACACGGTTCAGCCGAGTGTGCAGTGGACGAGCTAGTGACAGGTGCTGAGGTCATCGCAGTGGGCGAGAGCGGGGATGTTCTGTCACCCACCAAGGACTTTGTTCATGAAGTCTAGCTGCGTGAAGACACCATCTACGTGCAGCGGAAGCCGAGGCCATTACCGTCTTCCCTTCGACAGGGGATCAAACGCTTCTGTAGGATCTAGAGGACCACCAGATGATCGAGATAACGATAGAGGAAAGATCTAGGGGAAAATCTAGATCTAGATCTAGAGCAAATCTAGAAGCGTCGGATAGCCGGGGATTTTTCTGATAATTGTCTCTAGGCGTTGATCATGTCAGACTAGGCTGCGGTGATCTCCGTGAAGCCAGAAAAGGCGTATCAGCCAGCGGGTATCCGCTACCCGTAATGCGGGAGATGCTAGGCCAGTTGATTGGAGCGCAAGTGTTCTCGATCCGTGTATGAACGTAGTTTGCGATCAGCTCATGTTCTCAAGAAATTCAGAAACTGGGCGGTGTTTTAAACCCACAATGGCTTATGTTGTCAACAAAGGTGTTTTTACAACGTACAGCCCCTACTAAGCTGCCTCCAGAAGTGATGGAAGCAATGTTTCGGAGACTTCAGGTGGTCAAGTCTATCTCGATGTTATCACAGCAGGACGCACGTAGGAGAGCACGGTGCCTAGTTGAACGTCACTACAATACGGCCAGGCGAGTAACACCTAAGTTTGAGCATCGGCAAGTAACAGTTCGGTGCGAGTTGCACCGACTTCCTCGGCTTATCAGTACTAGTGACGGGTTGAAACTGGATCTCAGCAGAGCCCCAACCCTGCATGACATAAGGCCGCTGGTTACGATAAGGCAGCGTCAGGCTGTCATGGGGCTGTTGCTTTTATGGCCGGGTCATCCCCAGATAAAGCTCGAGAGCGGAAGAGCTGTAACGGATACTGAGAAAAGGATGTCCTAAGTTCGTGTGGATGCCAGCTATGGACGCAGCGTTCAGGGACATAATAGAGGTGGTTTTAACCGGGTCTCTCCTGGTGATGTTTGATCCGACTCTGCCCACAGGCCTTACATTAGACGCCGGATATGTGGACATCGAAACTGGGGTGACCAAGCTGCAACGTGAAGGTGAACGAGTGGTAGGCGTTTGCATCCAGTCCACTGTCGGAGACTCGACGTCGCTAAGGCGTCCCTGAAAGAGTCGGTGCTGGCACGTGTCTGGCCAATTTAAAAATAGCGGCACAGATATCCTGAGCAGAGAGGCTTGTTTTGAGAACCGACCAACAGACGCTTAGCACTGTAACCACGTTACAAGGCATCGGCAGGACAGGAAATGCACATTTCTCGCTTCGCTTCTTAACTGATGGAGTACTCTTTGACACTGCAGTGTACCAGGGAAGCGTCAACCGGGTAGCTGTCCGTCTCGGCCCCCATCAACCGAGCAGATATCTGTCTCGGCCCCCATCAACCGGGCAAATGGATTATCTCGGCTCCCATCAACAGGGTAGATGTTTGTCTGGGCTCCCATCAACTGGGCAGATATCTGTCTCGGCTCCCATCAACCAGGCGGATGTGCTGTCTGGGCTCCCATCAACCGGGAAGCTGTCTGTGTCGGCTCCCATCAACCGGGCGGATGGGCTGTCTGGGCTCCCATCAACCGGGCAGATGTCTGTCTCGGCTGCCATCAACCGGGCAGATATCTGTCTGGGCTCCCATCAACCGGGCGGATAGGCTGTCTCGTCCCCCAGCGCCGGTGCAGGAGGCGTCAGAGGATGAACAGCTGGTGGCGACGACCTTCACGAAGCGGTGAGCTGTGAGCGCGCGGTGGCCGTGTGCTGATAGCAGAACCTTTACGGACAGGACTGATGGAAATTGTCCACGAGGACTATTAGAGCATACTTTGTAAGAGACAGAGGCTGCGTTGTCTCTGCCGGCAGCCTTGTGTGAATTATGCACTGAAAGTCGTTAGAGACTGCAGGATCTGCTTTGTGGCAGGTCAAACGGCCGCGCCTAGGTATGCGCCACTGCAGCCAGTACTGCTACCTGACGAGCCATCATTTAAGCTGGGGCTATATTTTATTTTTCACGCGGCAGATGATCGCATTGAGTGGATATTCGCGATTGTCGGCACCGACTTCTTCTCAAAATAGGCTGAACTTGGGCTTTGTAAGCGTGCAGCGGTCAACACAGTCCTGCATCTCTTTAAGAAACTGGTGTACTGAGAGGATTGTCCGAAATTCAGATGGTGAGATTGCGGATAGGCTTTCACGTCTGAATAAGTCACCTCATAACTGCCGAGCGTTTGGGTGTTATTCGCATAAAAGTGTCGTGCTACCACCCCCAGTGGTCAGGCCAGGTGAAAACGGCAACAAGGCCGCGAAGCACGCACTCCAGTCAGCCGATCTGTAGAAGGCTGACTGTACTCAAGATCTCCATACTTTCCTACTGCTGCACCGCAGCACGATCCAAGCAACCACCGACCGCAGTCCCGCCGAGCTGCTGCATGACCGTTCGACTCGCAACAATATCAGCGCCTCGGTAGACGTCGGGGGACGACCGCGGCCGAGAGTGGGTGATTGACGAGACCTTGTTAGGCAGAAGCAGGTTCGTCGGAAGGCGTGCTTCGACCGCACACATCTGTGAAAGTATCTGACTTCGCGGCCGGAATAATGTGCGGCATCGTCTTCCGCCGCAGGTGCGTAAAGTGGGTGTAGCATTCTCGCGCCGTAGAATCCTGGAGCGGTATAGAGCGGCAAGCTTCGCACTTGACGACGGTGCCCGTGTTCGCGGCGAGTGGGCGACAAGGGGCGCCGGCGACAGGGGTGTAGAGGAGCAGCGGAAGCCAACAGCCGAGCCAGTTTACGCTCAGCGTCTCTAGAGTAAGTTGCAACGCTGGTGGAGGCGCCCCAAGGAGATATGTGTGACGAAGACCAACAGATGCTCCAGCAGACGCAGCTAGCAGCCAAGGCGAAGTCGTTGAGCGAGGGTGAGATGACAGCGACAGCGGGTCGGGTTGAATCAGCCACGTTCCCTTTCGGCGCGGATTTGATCAGTGGATGCGTGTGTGTGTGTGTGTGTGTGTGTGTGTGTGTGTGTGTGTGTGTGTGTGTGTGTGTGTGTGTGTGTGTGTGTGTGTGTGTGTGTGTGTGTGTGTGTGTGTGTGTGGTGTGTGTGTGTGTGTGTGTGTGTGTGGTGTGTGTGTGTGTGTGTGGTGTGTGTGTGTGTGTGTGTGTGTGTGTGTGTGTGTGTGTGTGTGTGTGTGTGTGTGTGTGTGTGTGTGTGTGTGTGTGTGTGTGTGTGTGTGTGTGTGTGTGTGTGTGTGTGTGTGTGTGTGTGTGTGTGTGTGTGTGTGTGTGTGTGTGTGTGTGTGTGTGTGTGTGTGTGTGTGTGTGTGTGTGTGTGTGTGGTGTGTGTGTGTGTGTGTGTGTGTGTGTGTGTGTGTGTGTGTGTGTGTGTGGTGTGTGTGTGTGTGTGTGTGTGTGTGTGTGTGTGTGTGTGTGTGTGTGTGTGTGTGTGTGTGTGTGTGTGTGTGTGTGTGTGTGTGTGTGTGTGTGTGTGTGTGTGTGTGTACCCGTGAGTGTGTGCGTGTGTGTTTTGGCTTTCGTGCCGCAACTTTGTATGATGGTATCCCGCACATGGTCATTGCACATGGTCATTGTGCAACGAATGGAAGTCCGGGTTTATCGCATTGAAAGCGTCAGCCATGTCAACGCTTAACGACTTGACTGTAATCGTTGCACGTGGAACTGTGTTTGCCAGGATGAACTAGTTCATTGTTATTGTTGGGGATGAAAATGCAGTGTAGGCCAAATGCCGAGTTGAAATTTGAGCTATATTTTGTATGTAGTGCCACCTGATGGGTGACCATCACAGCTACAGTAGGGGAGGACGCCTACGAGAAGCGCAACTCAACAACTGGGTTTGTCACTCTTCATTTGGCCTTCATTTTGCAGCCCGCGAGCGGCCCGAGCTTGTCGGGCCGCTCTTGTCCGAGGTCTTGTCTACTTCTGTTGCAATAGTGGTTACGGTTTGCTGAATTACCTGGTAAAATGAAGAACATATCAAATATATGTATGAATTATCAATTAATCGACCTCGCACATCTTAGCACCTGATGCGTGGTGCTATGATAATGACTGGCGACTGACTATATGGCAACTAACCCGAAATGTAACGATAACCTCTCCCGAACGAAACGTTAGAAAATTACGTACCACGAACATAAGTTATCGCAATCATTCTGCCAACACCACGAGCATCCCGACTTTTTAGCAAACCACGCTCCAACACCCAAATACACGGTGAAAGGTTCCGTTAGCCCTGACCGAGCACAATGTTAGAAAGCAAGTTGCCAGCATGCAGTAGCGTCCATCACACGGAATAAGGAGCTATTTTTAGGCGTACAGTAAGTAGACAAGCTCTTCAAAACGGAATTCTTTTGACGACTATGCAGCGAGCTCAAAGGCAAGAAGCAGAGACTACGGCAACGTACGATTACAGCGTTAATAAAGTTCTCTCGCACTCTTGTGCGCCTTATTTCTCAGAGGCCATCTCTGGAACCTTAGACTGCACCGCAGCATACAACTGCTGCACGGAACAGTCCTGATCCAGGCGCATGCCATCGGCAGCAGACGGGGCAGAGGGGTGGAACGATTGATGACCGATCCATTTGTTCGACGATGTGGTAATA
This sequence comes from Pollicipes pollicipes, assembly GCF_011947565.3. Lineage (NCBI taxonomy): Eukaryota > Metazoa > Arthropoda > Thecostraca > Pollicipedomorpha > Pollicipedidae > Pollicipes > Pollicipes pollicipes. The sequence continues at coordinate 42,476,847 of NW_023596576.1, read as the reverse complement.
AAGCTCGAGCGAAATCAAGTGAGCTGAAGATGCTGCCCTGCGGCTGGTTTTGTCGCGCGCCAGACAAGTGAGTGGTGGGCATACATAGCTCTTTATCCCTAACTGGACAATATATGCGAGGAAAAAACCAAGAAATCGGTTGCATCACAGCTGAGACATTTCAAACGTTCATTTTTTAAAAGATTTAGTGGTAGCCTTTTGGTGGGATACATTTCTTGGATCAGCGGCCACCCTAAGAGATGCGCGAGCCCTGACACCACCATCCGATCACGAAACTACAGGTCAACGGGAATATCTTACGGTAAAAGCCTGGCCCACCACGTCCTACGCTGGGAGTGGAACCCCCTGACCTTATCTAACCTTTACCGCACCCACTGCTTCCGGCCGAGGTCCATGCCAACCAGGACCAAATGACAAGCGCATGAAGCGACCCTAACCCTTTTAACCAGTTGGTGAATCGACACGCAATCACTCCAGAAAACTGAGCTATCCGCATGAATTTACGAAAAAAATTTACGTGAAAATAGTGATGCAAGTATCATATATTATGAAACGAGCCCATTTTTAAGTATTTATGTGCTAAGAGAGAGACACTGCTCCAGACCACACAATTTCTCTATTTAGTAAACATGATCCTGAATACGTCATTGTTAGATAGCGTCATGGAACATTTGCATGATGGTAGAAGAGCTGTGAAACTAGCCGTGCGAAATTCCATACTGGCACTCACTTGTAGCACTTCAGTTCGCCGAGAGATGGCAGTGGCGGCGCAGGACGTGTTTCGTGTAGCAAATATCGTTATGGGCTCGTGTTTTGACCCTTTCTCGTGATATTCATGCACATTTGGCAGTGAGTTTATGCTGTTTGCTTGTATTTACATACTTGATTATGGCGCTATTCTTCAGCTATTTGATAAGAGCGTCATTTCCGTAATATCTAATACCCATGTCCAGCTTCTTGTACTACGCATCACAAAATGTGATTCATGTTTTAATGTTCAGCTGTTTGCATAACATTGATCGAGGTCGACTTGGAGCCTGTTGTATCTGGAGACCGTCCTCAGGAGCGCAAGACGTTACGCGGCAATATATTTACCAGAATAAGACCTCAGGAGGTAATATATTCATCTTACCTGCATGGAGGTCAGACACACTTCTTAACATACAAAATTATGCTTTTCTTTTGTTCTTCATTCCAAATCTTTCGTTCTTATTCCTGAGATGCCAATGTTTTACCCTAATGACAACACTTCCCTGCAAAAATAACTGATTTTTTTCCCTTCCGTAGTAATGTCAGATGCTGAATTGATTAGAGCGAATGCATTTCGAGCCTTTTCCGCCGTCTACTGGTGACGGGGAGGATTCGAGCAGCTTTATGCGCCCATTAGTTGGCCTTGGCTGACATGGACGGCGGCCGGCAACACCGGGTGCGGAAAGGTCAGGCGACGTCAGAGGGCTCTTCCCGACGGGCACTGCCAAACTTTGCGGTGCGTTAAGCTTTCGCCGCTAAATTCTCCTGTTCACACGGGGTTCCACGATCGAGTGTTGGTGTCAGGGTTCGCGCAACAAGCACCACGTAGTGAGGGCCCTGATCCAAGAAATGTATTCAATCAAAAGCTCAGGGCTAGATCTTAAAAAGGCTGCAACTGGTTCATTAGTTTCCGTCGTATATCTTCCAAAATTATGGCGAAGTGGTGATGGATGACGTATAGCGTCAGATGTGCCTATGCAGCCACAGACGGAAACACTCGCCTGATGCGCGGACAGGACCGAGCGCGCAGCAGACTCTTCAGTTCACTTCGATTTCGGTCAAGCTTCATTACCACACCGTCACACGGATGGGCTGGCCATTAATTCTCTCCCCTCTCCCTCTGATCTGCCTGCTATCGAGGGCTGGGTCGGGACTGTTCCGCTGGATCAGAACTGCTCCGCATAGCAGCTTTGTGCTGCATTACAGCGTTAAGTTCTAGGATCGACCTCTCACAAATAAAGTGCTTTGGAGCGCGAATAGATTTTGCTGCGATTGTGCAAGACGCATTGCAATAGGCAACAAAGGAGTAACAATGTGATGCTGGGGCTGTGATGGAATATGACAACGTAATTTGGACCTGTAATCAAAGAAGGATGACCGGGTGCTTGGACTATGTCACGTTGGCCGCAGACGCAAGTACAAGTGTGGTAAGAAAGACTCGTCCGGTCCCACACATTTGACAAATGTAAAACCTGTCATTGACCGCCGTGTTTAGAGTGACTTTGTTCCTTGTTCGTGTTATCAAACGACATGCTTATAGCGATACTGAACACATGAGTGAGCAGTAAATTTTAATTTCTTGTTATTTCCATGAGGACAGAGTCGCCCTGAATCAGTTCCCACCTAGCATAACGCGAGAGTGGCCTGAGGTATCTGAGACCGCTGAATTCAGCTTGGCATGCAGGGTGCGCATCTGACATTCAGTAATATGCGGGCTTCGCTCGGGTCGTCCGAAGCTCAGGGGAATGTGAAGGTGTTGCTCAGGTGAAGGTGGACCCGTGACCCGTTGGTCAGGTCAGTGACAGCGTGTGATGAAGGGAGGCGAGACACCGGGGCTCTACACGGCCGTACTCCGTTGCCGTTCTCATGGACCAGCATTTCCAAGTCACATGTTTTCCTGCTCCGTTCTTTGTTGTGGCCGGATCATCAATCTTCCGTGACATCGATACCGTCCCGCCACGACTTGCAGCCACCCTGGCTGGGGTTTTAAGCGACGGCCCTCAGCGCCTCCACATCGATTTTTAGAAAACCCCCGACTGTACACAACAGCAAGCTCCAGCCACGCTTCGTGCGACACAATGACGTCCAGGTTAATCAAGCGGAGCTCACCACGCATGTTTTGATTACTTCGCGGTCCGAACAGCACTCGGTGAACCCAGGGCATCCGTCGCGTAACGCGCACTGCGCCAGCCACCTTCTGATACCGTTGCCGTGCTTAGCGGAAGGACGGCCCCGCCACGCTGCCGCCGGGCCATTCGCGTATCAAAGGTCAGCCAGGGTTCAACTGGACGGAAGTCTCCACCCGAGGGCATGACCCCGGCCTAGCCGGGGGCTCGTGCGATGCAGGCGACTACAAGCCAGTGTAATGAGCGAGATGGGGATTTATTGTCATGCGACAGATCAGCGATATCGAATGAAAACAAATGGCGGCCCCTTCCACTCGAAGCTTTGCCCGCCCTGTGGCGACAGAATCCTTGCATCAGCCTCCATTGCCTATTTTTAGCCTCTTGGTAACACGGCATCCTCTGCCATACTCGTATCAGGTGCCAATTTCAGTCCAAATTTTGGGAGTTCAAAAACTTCTTATGTGCTATTTGGAGACTGGACGGACACGAAAAATACCTTTATAATTTTTAGACAGCCGATATCATTCTGTCGTGCATTGGTATTGGTATGCGTCTCAGCCCATTTATCGCCGTTTGTTTTCAAAATAATCTGATTCGGGAACATAAGCAACGTGTTGACGGAACACTTTTGGTAATAGTAATTTTTGGGATATGAAATACCAAGTTTTTATAACGTAGGGCTTCGGTAGAAGGTACATCCATGTTCATGTCTTCAAGAGATGCTGTGATGTTCACTACTTACCAAGTCACGATTCATTACCACTTACCACGCGACTAAGCTGCCATCGTTGATCTTAATAATAGTCATCGGACATCAATGTTAATTGTGAATTGTGTATGCTTTCACGAAAGCCTGAGATGCACATTACACACCCACGATGCTTTTATTTCCTTTCATACGGTTCCAGTGAGGGAATACAGCGGCGGGAGCAGTCACTGGGGTTATCAATTGTAGTTAGTGTAGGCATACATTTTCATGCTTCTCATTTTGCGCGCCTTCCGCCCAGGGTCGGTGGGGCTTTCCGGGGGAGCGTGGAACAGCAAACCTTCCATGGTCTGGAACTCCCTCCCCCCCCCCCCCTCCCCCGCCGCACCAAGCAGGACCATTGGGCCGAGCGGGGACTGAAGACTGAGCGCGGACCCGCCCGATGCTC